>NC_136782.1:20665830-20845830 GCF_947034865.1 Barbatula barbatula
CTCTATCGTGTACTTACCTGTATAAGGATAGTTTGATGAGTTCTCTTAACCTCCTTCTCCGTCTTGTACGCAGACTTTATATTTGTCCCGACAGGTTCAGTCAGTGCCCTCTTCTTGCGCTGCAACAAAAATGACGTATTTTGTAGGCTAACCCGGAAGTAATCGCCGAAATAAAATCGACCGAAGAAGTGAAAAACTAACACGAGGATATAAACAGAGTACTTTATTTCCATATCAACGTCACCACCACCAACCTTCTCAAACTTTAAACGACTAGCAAATAAAACAAGTTCATATTCACTTTCGAGTAACACAGTTATAATATTTGTACATGTTTTTATAAAAAAATCGGAATATGTTGTATGTGTTAACCACAGTTTTCCTATAATGTCAGACCGTTTTTCCGAATTTGTCACTCCTGGGGTTTGATTTAGTTGAAATAAACATTGAATTGTAATGGTCACAATAGCAATATTAGGAAGGTGGTCAGTATGCCAGATCGGGGTATATACATGTATTCAGTATATGTGAGAAACATTAAAAGTGCTCTTTAAAAACACATTTATACACGCAAACTAAAAAATAGATGTTGGATGTAATATTATTTAAAGATTAGAGCAAGATCATGTACTAAAATAGTTACAAGAATAGGGAATAATGTAATAATGTTGTTTAATTCATCAACCGTGATGTTACCATACTGTATCAAACAGTAACGCGTATGGTTTAAAACGAAATGTACAAAAATCATGTCAAGACCTTAAAGTACAACATTTAAATTATTTTGACTGATGACACAATGCCCTATACTTATAAAACTTAAAACACTAAAACGCACAAATATTCAAGCGTGGTTTATTATTTTAAAGTTTTCGTTGCAGCTACAGCATTTCCACCAGCAGGGGTCGCTAGCACGCGCTTTTACGATGAGTATGAGTCATGTCCGAAACCTCAGTATGCTCCGCCGAGATTCGTGGATCGGACGGACACTTATCTATCCCATGATGCCACGGGAGCTGAGCAACGGTCCAGTAAATCAAATAATTATAGCGGAAAACTTTAAGGCGGATTTAAGTGCCAATAAAGGAATTTATCGGGCCGAAATAATATTTTTATCAACTTTTTTATTTTTTTATTCAAAGAAATCTTTGAAAGTGGCAATATTATACAGATCACACAAAGAGGAAAATAAAAAAAGGATTAATAAAAAATAATAATAAATAATAAAGATAATAAATAAATACAGAAAACAACAGCAAATATTTCTCCTCTTTCCTATGGATACATTCTAAATCCACAAAAAATTATATATATATATATATATATATATATATATGTATATATATATATAAATATTTAAACAAAAGAGCATCCATAAAAATAGACGGGATATTAAATTGAAAAAAACGTCTGCATAAATTTTAACAACTTTTTTTATTTATTTTTTTATTCAAAGAAATCTTTTGAAGTGGCAATATTACACAGATCACACAAAGAGGAAAAGAGAAAAAAAAGATTAATAAATAATAATAAATAATAAAGACAAAAAAGATAATAAATAAATACAGAAAACAACAGCAAGTATTTATCCTCTTTACTATGGACACATTCTAAATCCACAAAAAAATTATAATATATATATATATATATATATATATATATATAAAACAATATTTAAACAAAAGAGCATCCATAAAAATAGACGGGATATTACATTGAAAAAAACGTCTGCATAAATTTTAACAACTTTTTTTATTAATTTTTTTATTCAAAGAAATCTTTTGAAGTGGCAATATTACACAGATCATACAAAGAGGAAAAGAGAAAAAAAAGATTAATAAATAATAATAAATAGTAAAGACAAAAAAGATAATAAATAAATACAGAAAACAACAGCAAGTATTTATCCTCTTTACTATGGACACATTCTAAATTCACAAAAAATTATAATAATATATATATATATATAAAACAATATTTAAACAAAAGAGCATCCATAAAAATAGACGGGATATTACATGGAAAAAAACGTCTGCATAAATTTTAACAACTTTAATTTTTTTTTATTGTTTATGAGCAAAAGAGATTTTTTTAAGTTTAAAATTAAATTGCAGTTGAGTGACAACTTTAACAACGCTCACGTGAGGTTGTTGTTAATACGTCATGGGTCAAAGAGCATATGGGTCACATGACCATAAAACATGGCGGACGTAGTATGTCCGAAATGTAGTCATAATCCCACTCGTGCGATATAAAACGTACTGTTTTAACGGCCGATAGTTAGGTACGTATTCAAATTCAGTACGTACTGTACTGTCACGGTGTGCAATTTCGGACCCAGACTGAGTCTTTTACATATGAAATATAGTATAGATGTATGAGAGATTCTCACTCTGGCGACATCTGCTGGTGGCACGTGCGCTCTGACGAACAGGAAGTGAATGAAATCTCTGCACTGCTTTGATTCCGGACGAAACATCGGAGTCGTTTTAAAAGCCTGTCGTTACAGGTAACAACTTTATACAAACCGTATCTAATGAACGAAACAATAAAATATATACCTGCTGATGGCAGTGGGTAAAGTATTAGCTTGCCCTTTTTATATTAACTCACAAAAAGTCTTTGTAGGAAACCACATCCTTACATATAAATACTTGTTTTTTGTCATTCTGTTTGAACAATTGTGATATTGTCAAAACCAATAAGGTTCAATTGTAATGCTTTTAAATGTATATCTGAACAGTTTGTATTAAAGGTATCCATTAGGACACAGAAATGGCAGAAAGTGAACATCACGAGCAGTTCATGTGTTCGATCTGTTTGGATCCTCTGAAGGAGCCCGTGACTATTCCATGTGGACACAGTTATTGTCTGATGTGCATCAATGACTGCTGGGGTCAGAAGGAGCAGAGACCGCCGTACCGCTGTCCTCAATGCAGAGAGAGCTTCACTCAGAGACCTCTGCTGAAGAAAAACACTCTTTTATCTGAGATGATGGAGAAGCTGAAGAAGACGTCTCTACACGCCGCTTCATGCTCTCAGGAGAACTCGAACTCTTGTGTGGAGTGTGACGTTTGCACTACAGAGAAGAACAGAGCCGTCATGTCCTGTCTGCTCATGAAGCACAAACTGGTCAAAGCCACCACACAAGTTCAAGAGAACGTGTGTGTTCGTCATGGAAAACTAATGGAGATTTACTGTCAGGATGACGACCAGTGCATTTGCTATTTGTGCATGATTGACGATCATAAAGGCCACAGTGTGGTATCGGTGGAATCTGAATGGACGAAGAAAAAGGTAGTGAATGCAAATGATTAATGTTAATATGTAAGATTAGTATTTTTAGCTTCGAATCTTTGTATGTTTGCATTTTTAGAAAGTGTTGCAAACGACAAAGGTGACATGCATAAAGATGATCCATGATCGAGAGAGAGGTAAACAGGAACTCAGTGAGGTTGTAAAGACTTTTAAAGTGAGTACCAGCATGGAAAGGCCAAATTACATCTTAGTCAGTAACTGTTAGGTACCATCCAATTGATGTTGTTTTTGATTTTTGTCTTCAACAGAGCTCAGCTCAAGAGGCCATGGAAAACAGTGAAACAGTCTTTATGGAGCACATCCGGTTTCTTCAAAAGAAATGCTCCCAGGTTAAAGAGCGGATCACTGCTCAGGAGAAAGCTGAGATGGATCGAGCTGAAGATCTTAACAGACAGCTGGATCAAGAGCTGGTAGACCTCAGACAAAGAGATACAGAGATCAACAAGCTTCTTAATACAGATGATCAGGTCCACTTTGTGAAGGTAATACAATTATTTTGTGACGATATTTGTGAAATGTCAAAACGGTGATATTTTAAGTGTTCGTTTCCTGTTAAGAATATAAAGTAATGCTGAATTATCTGTTCTATTGCAGAGTTTTCAGTCTGTGTGTGCTGTACCCATAGTTCAAAATCTTCCCAGCATCACCCAGCACACTCATCTGTCATTTAAAGACATTTCAATCTCAACAATCAAAAAGGCTTTGGAAGATGTCTGTCTGCAGGAAACAGACAAAATATCTCAAGAAGGTCTGAACATATTTTGCATGATAAAAATATTCATTTAATTTTACTGTTTTATATTAAGGGTAGTATTTTGGTAAATATGTTATTTTGTTTGTCTCCTCAGTCTCAAATGTTCACATTGTGCACCTATCACAACCTAAAATTCGAAGTGAATTTTTTAAATGTGAGTTGAGCTTTGCTTGCTATTATTGACTTCACCACGAACACACAATTCACGAACATCCATTTGGATGCAATAAGTACAGAACTACATTGTGCCAGTGTTTTAATGTTTTATATTTGTTTATCGTTAGATTTTTGTGAGCTACACCTGGACCTAAACACTGTAAACAGCGATCTCATATTGTCAGACGGAAATGTGACGGTGTCTAATATTAACATGACTGTGGCGTATCCTGACCACCCTGAGCGGTTCGATCATTATGGCCATGTCATGTGCAGAGAGGGTTTGCGTGGCCGTTGTTACTGGGAAGTCGAGTGCCGTGGGGACAATTGGTCCGTGGCAGTTTCCTATAAAGGAATTGGTCGGAAAGGAGGCGGTTATGACTGTCGACTAGGCTTCAACAAGAAATCCTGGAGAATGGGCTATGATGGGAAGAATTTCTGTTTTGTACACGGTAAAGCCCAGGTGCATGTCCCTGCTGCTTCTAGAATAGGTGTGTATCTGGATCACAGGGCCGGACTTTTGGCCTTCTACAAAATCTCTGATACAATGACCCTATTACACAGAGTCGTGACCACTTTCACCGAACCACTATATCCTGCATTCGGGATCGCAGCAGGTTCATCGGTCACAATCTCAGGCAAGGAAAGAATTCAGAAGGACCTGTAATCAAGCTAAAGCGTGTCATCAACATGTTATTATGAATGCACTTTCTTGTTTTTTTATTTACCATAAAAGAAAACACATTTCTGTTATGTTTAGAAGTCTGTAAGGCTTCGCTTTGTAATTATGATGTAATAAAATAAACGTTCTGTTTGCTTATTAAATTCAGTCTGTGGTTGTGTAGCACAGAGCTGCGATTGCTGAAAGTAAACGACTATTCAATTACAGGAGATAATAATGAATAATACAAAATCTTATTTAATATATGTGCTCTATAATGAAACTTACAAAAACGAACCTTTTTAGTTAAAGTGTAGTAAGCACGACCATTTTCCATTTTGGGGGATTGATTATTAAATACCAAGGTTAAATCATGGTTACTGTGGCAAAGCAAACTACATGGTTTCCTTTTCTTAATTGTTTTTATGATATGATGATATAAATGTATTATCCTTTCAGAAAATTGTTCTGCACCATACAAAAGACAAAGCAGAATACAAAACAAAAATATACAATAGAATTTCCCCAGTTTTTAAGTGTATGTAAAAACAAAAAGAATATAGATACTAATAATAAAAGCAGCAAGTTCATTTAAAGTAAAAAAACACTTTTAATTGGTATTTAACCACAAGTGTTTTACAAAATATCTGTTAATTTATTCAAGTCTAGTCTAATAGTGACTCTGTTGACTCTTCACCGCCCACGCGCCGACGTGACCAATCAGCGCTCGCCGGCTTCGCGTGACGTCGCCCACAAAACATCCCGCGGAACAAAGGCCGTACGCGCGTCGAGCTCCTCCCCGCTGGAAGCGAACGACGACACGCAGTCACGATAGTTTCTCGCTAAAGTTTGTTTTAATACGTGATAGTATTTCTATACCGCGCGCTGTAGAGCGGCACAAACCCACAGCAACCCGAGAAGCGCGTCTTTGTTCGAACCGAAGCTGCGTGGGATTCTCGCGAGAGTAAGTAGTTCCAGCGCGTGGCTGGTTTGTTTGTGTTGATACAATGTAGCATTTTTATACACATCGTTTCCGTGCGGCGTTTTTCAAAGCCTCGTTTCAAGACCATCTGACAGATGTCGTGTCATCGCGATGCGCTCACAAACAAGCGTTTCAGCAGTGTAAACGCGTTTGTGTCGCGTTTTTCATCACGTTTATGATTAAAGGTCGATATTGAAGGAGGTTCGGAGATAAACTCATCACGTTGTGTTTATCTGGCACAGATTCGGTGAAATATATGAACGAATCAGTAAAACAATGACACGCTGAACGACTCGTCAGCAAAAGTTTCTTTCATTCTCTTTGTCTGACGTGTCAAACGTCTTTTGTAATCACGGCCCTTTCCCTTATAGAATTTGCATATGTTCGTTATTCATTATAAATACTTTGGTCTAACCCTTATGCAAACAAGCACTCGGACAGACAGACAGACACACACACAAACGTGTATTTGACACACACGTGTAGGCTACTGTATGCATGTCTGCACATAAAGAGGTTTATTAGAGGCATATGTTGTTTATTTTATTATTATTTATTTTAAACACTAAATCTGTATGTGTACAGTGACGCTCATACATGTCATGAGAAGTCACATACAAACAATTTTAACCTTGATGAAGTTTTGACCGGCCGCTCGACTGAATCCCCTCGTGATCCAGACCGGCTCTGGACACAAGTTCTGTGCAGTTATATTTATAGTTTATAACTATCATTTCCCCTTCAGCTGAGGTCCCACGAGCACACGGATCGCTGTTGTGATCATGCCCAGAACGAGAGAGAAGTAGGAAGCGCCAGGTTCCTCTTTTAAAATCTCAGTCTGGTTTTGGTGCATTGAGTTCAAACAGAGGACGCGGTTGTCACGGAAACGCAAACATCAGAATGTTGCTGCAGGGGTCTTTCATTTATCATTGACCCGATGTTGACCTTTTGAACTTCACTAGTTGCTGACTGCTTTTAGTTTGCTTGTTTATGGCTGACAACGGTGAATAATTTCTTTAAATAAATGTAATACTTATTAAAGGGTGGAATTGGTATGAATTAATTTAAACAAAAATGACAACCTTATTTTCACCCACGAACTGTGGAGAACAAAATCCTGTCTCTTTCTGCACATGTAGGGGTTTTCTGAAGAAATTCAGAGGTTGCAGAAGTGTATAAAACGAATCGCCGTGGCAGATCTTTCTGCAGTGCTGGTGTGATCTAGAAGGTGAGTGTTTGCTCAGTTATTCACACTTACACCAGAGTTTCTTTCAGCGTTTCACCATCATGTGAGCGTGAGTGAGGAGTGTTGGAGAGGGACGACAGGAGAAGCGTGTCTTTTTTGTGCTTCGGTTTGTTTCATTTCACTATTTGTGTTTTTCTTGCTCTTTGTTGAAGGAGACGATGCATGGAGAATAAGATCACACTCTGATAATGTTTTATCTTGTGTAGTCATGATTATTGTTTCCATTTATTGTTTTTGTTTGTTGAATCGAGTTTGAACAATATATATTTGTATGTGTGTAGTTTAGTATATGTCAGAATTGTGTTGGTTTTAGACTGGTATGCTCTTTTGTTGTTGTTTTCTGTAAGTAAGTAACTTCTTGGGATCATGTGTCTGTAACAGAAGTGCTGATATGAAATGTCAGGGTCTTTATCTGAGGCCTTTAGTGGAAATTTGTTCCTGGACTGACTTCAGCACAGTCTGGGTTTGCTCTTGCTGGTATTTTTTGCATGTTTCTGTCATTGATTCTGTGAGGAAGAACGTTCTATAGGTTCTTTCTTTGTAGCTCTTGAGGGAATATTTACATCCGATCTACACGTTCCTGTGAATCTGCGCTCTTCGCAGGTTCACTGTGATTTCTCTTGATATCCCAGTGGAGTGTGACAGTCGGATGCTGTGAAAACTCATTTCAGGCCAGAGAACCTTCTCCAAAGCCTCTTTCTAAAGGTTTATTGTTGTGTGTGTTATTTAAAAATGCGTGTTTGTTTTGATGCTTTGAAACTTGTCCTAACATTTTCTCTCTCTCTCCAGCCTGGACCGCTCCTCTGACATGGAGCCGTATTGCCTCGTCTGATTGGCTGACACATTATTTTCCGTCCTGCTCATGAGGTAACCCCGGCTGTTGTTGTTGATGCCCGTGTCCGGGCCGTGATGGGGCAGAGGGTGTCGGGTGTGAAGACTGCAGATGAGCCGGAGACAGGTGAGCTGGCTTACCGACCGGCATGTGCATCGCTCCGTAGCCGCGGGGACCCACTACCTCCCCGTCTGGAGATGCTCTTGGATATGCCACCGGCGGGACCGGACGTTCAGCTTCACCAAGCCTGGAACCCAGATGACCGCTCCCTCAACCTGTTCATCAAAGACGATGATCGCCTCACGTTCCACCGCCACCCGGTGGCCCAGAGCACTGACTGCGTACGGGGAAAAGTGGGCTTCACCCGCGGGCTTCACGCTTGGACCCTCCGCTGGCCCGTGCGGCAGCGTGGCACACACGCTGTGGTCGGTGTCGCCACCTCTCTGGCTTCTTTAAGGGCTGTGGGGTATTGTGCCATGGTTGGCAGCGACGCAGAGTCGTGGGGCTGGGATTTGGGCCGCGGCAGACTTTATCATGACAGGAAGAGTCAGAGTGGACCTGTGCAATCTTACCCTAAATTCATCGAGGATGAGGACGAGGAAGGGACGTTCTCCGTGCCGGAGGAGATTCTGGTGGTGCTGGATATGGACGAGGGAACGCTTGGGTTCTGCGCTGACGGGAATTACTTGGGCGTAGCATTTCGTGGGCTGAAAGGAAAGAGGCTGTACCCCATTGTCAGTGCGGTGTGGGGTCACTGCGAGGTCACCATGACCTACATCAACGGACTGGACCGTACGTATTTCTCACATTATTATAATCTCACCCTTTTTTTGTTCACTTTTCTGTTGCTTTCCATGTTTTCTTTCACAAGATACTCTGATGAATGTTGTATCCGTATTGACTTTCATTTTATGAACACAAAACTACCGAGACATTTCTCCAAATATATTCAGTTGTGTTCCACTGAAATAAGTCATATACAAGTTTTGAACCACATAAGGGTGAATAAACGACAGAATTTTGGGTGAACTTTCCCTTTAAGGTTTGAGAATGTGTCTGGATGCTGACATCCTGCTCTTTGACCCTAACTTGAACTTTGATCCGCCCACAGCCGAACCCCTGCCCCTGATGGAGCTCTGCAGACGGGCGGCCCGGCAGGCTCTGGGTCGACAGCGGATTCATCACATCCAGACTTTGCCACTGCCACAGACGCTCAAAAACTACCTGCAGTACCAATGAGAGACACCAAAGCACACAGATAAATAACACCTGCGCTCTGTAGACTAAACACAGCGTCGGTGATGTCACGAGAAGCTTTGTGCTGTGCACAGACGTCTGTAGAGCGTGTAAGAGGTGGACGCTACAGTAATGACTCGCTAGAAGAAAAGTATCAGGTTTTTTACCAATGGTTTAATTGGAGATTTATCTGAGGAGGTTAGAAAGTGTGTTTGTGTGCGAGACAAGTTCAAGTCTTCCTTTTTTAATCTTAACACTAAGAGTCTGATTTCTTCAATGTGGATGCAGTGCAACTTTAGACTAAAGATGATTTTGTGGCCGTTTGAATTATTGCTTCTTGTTACAAGAGGTCCTTAATATATGTCTTTCAGTGCCTGAGATCTTTGAAACCGTTTGTTGCTTGTGTTTAGTTTGAGATGATGATGCTTGATTACATTGGTTCTCAAATGTTTTTAGCATCTGAACTTAAGTATTTCTACTTTCTGCTGAAGCATGAGTGAGGCTGATTTTTACAGGTTTGATTTTATTTGATGTTGGACGTAACTTTGTTCTTTTATGACCTTTGAATTATGAATAAACAAACCAAAATGATCTGTCTCTTTCTAAAGTCTTAGGAATATCCAATCTTAACATTGTTTGAATGTTTCTGCTTCCAGAATTTTAATGTAACAAGCAACACATTTCTAAGGACACTTTAACAAATGGCGACACATACATTACATTTAAGTATTCTGAAGCTGTTTTCATATTGTAACAGCTTGACACATATCAAATGTTTATTAAATTGGTTTTCAGATAGATTTATAATGTAAAGACATGGGCAAATCAAATCTTGTAATCTGCTTTTCCTGGCATGTAATATTATACACAGCTGGATGTCGCTAACTATTAGTTTAGCAAAAATCAAACCCAAAACCACGTGAAGAGTAGAAATTTGACTCATTTCTTCAAACCATATTTCCTGGTCCCAAATTCAGCAGTGACAAAAAAAACCCTATAAAGATGTACAAATACCAAGTTGCACAGCTGACGGTGGTATCTTGGAAGTTTGTGGACAAACTTTGCCATATCTCCTATAACAGCGTAGTTGTGATGTTCCATTTCTTAGGGGAATATTTCCAACCCTTCTCCTTGCCACTCCGTTTTACGGGGAAAAGGGTATAAAATAAAATGGGGATTGGGCCAAATTAGATGTCGAAACGCAACTAAGATTATTCAATAATTTATTCTATCACCATTTCGTCTCATCTCTGCTCTTCTCATCATCTTTTAAAGTTCTTACACATTTTACAAAATTGAATTACAGTACTTTCAATGTGTGTTTTCATCTTTTTCCTTTATGGATACTTAAATGATGATAAAAAAGATCCTAAAATGACATTCCCAATTTAGATGGACTGTCTGGCAAGTTAAGTAGGCCTACATTATACATGCTTCCCAAAATTTGACTATCATTTGCAAGAGCTTGCAGGGCCTGAATTTTATCAAAAAAAAGTTTCAGTCCAACACAGTTGTCATTTTCAAATATTGATTAAATATCTCTGTGGGAAAAGGATATTTAGCACAATGGCCGAACACATGCCCTTCAGGTCCGTCCATTGCGCTGCGATTTTCCACTTCAACTCTCAGGGTTCCCAAACTGCTCACTCGGCTGCGGTACATTACACTAAAGAAACAATTACATGACTAGAAATGACACGTTTTCATTGATTCACAGGTTTATTGTGCCTGGACAATGGATGCGTAATCTGCGCGTTTATATAATTTTACAGATGCGCGACCATTTATAGCGGTCACAAACAACAGATATATGAGATATTGCATAGATTTGAATGATTTTGAATGTGTCAAATGTTGACCTGTTGAGACTATAGAACAGTCATCAAGTGTTTTAGGAGCAGAATGTTTAATACAGAGTGCATTTGCGTCACAGAAAAGTTTAAAACATTTTAAAGCACACAAAGTACATTTAAATCAATAATTATAATCGCAGTTACAATACCACAGATAATAATATAAACAATAACGATTGCCCTAGTGCAGCCCTACCATAAGGTATATTCATATTGTAATAAAACTTATATATGATAAGAAAACAGTGAAAGGGAACGAATATGTTTTCCCTGTGTTCAAAAATGTATAAAACAGATTATCTGTTGGTGGAAAACCTTTGGGGCTCGTGGTTAGCAACATTTATAAAGTATTTAGGGGAAACAAAACGTGAAAACAATAATTTTTTATTTCCATCTATTACTTCGGTCATTTATATTGTCAAATAAAATACCATTTGTCAAAAAAAGAAAGAATTATTTATTCCCTAATATTATTTGAGACGAGTTTACCAATTTCATCAGCAAATACACTGTTGGGGTGTGAACGTTTTTGAGCCAATGTCCTTTTTACAGACTTTGGAGAAGGTTACTCGACAATTTGCTCTTCCTTTTAACCGTAAACTGCATTTCATTTTCAATCATAGTCTGTTCCATATGAAGAATTCAGACGCAAAACCCTCTGTGAGTTGACTTTTTTCCTCCATTTAACTCTACCAGTCTGAAATATAGAGTATTTATTTAGTGGCTTTTGAAGTAAAGTTATTTGAGTAACTTATACTATGTGTGGATAGCATTCACTTAATATCATAATCTGATTTTTGACGTTGGTAGCTTTTAGTGGGTTTTGCATCTTATCTCTTCATAGTGTATGTAACCACCTGCCACATGCGCAGAATCAGAGAGCGGCAAGCGAAGCTTGAGAAGATGGGATTTGACCTAATTCTGTGGAAGTTTTCATATCCAACAGGCTGTTGAAGAACATTTGATTCACTGCGTTTTCAGAGTTTGGTTCACTTTTTTTAAATCCTACTAAATAAACTAAAACCGTCAGTTCTGGTGCTTGATTCCGATTGGTTGAGCCGAGTATAAAATACCCCGATTTATATTGGCTGTTCTAGACTATATTGTCGTATTTACACTTCAGACTACAGTATCACAGGATTATTCAACTGAATGTGTGAAGTGTTATTGTGTCTTCAGTCTGTGTTGATTGTGTGTCACACAGACGCCTTTAAACACACACCATAGTGTCATCTGTCAGGCCTAAAAGAGAAACACAAAGATGGTCACTCGATGAACATCACCACTGTCAGATCAAGAGAAAACTTTAGAAACACTTCGTAACAAACATTAGCACTAAATGAATCAGTAATGAGTCCTGATGTATGATTCACTTTTACACAATGTTGCCCAAGGAATTCTTGTGCCATCAAATTATTTTATTGTTTATTTTAGTTTATTGAGTAATTGACACACTTTACATGTACTGTTGTACTTTATTATTGTTAACTCATATGTGCTCGTGTCTTTGCATAATATAGTTATTTTTTCAGTCAAGCTTAAATTAAAGAAAAACATAATGAAACATATGAGGTTTGCTTAAACTAATTCATATTTTTGTTATTTTTAGTGGCCAAAAACAGAAGGGTAAAGATGGGTAGAAATATTTTCTGAGCGAACCAAGATGTGATGTTTTTTGTATTAGCACCTATTGTGTTATTGCTCTACAATATGACATATCACTTATTGCTCCCTGAATTCTTTGGATACAAGCGTCTGCTAAATGACTAAATGTAAAATGTCTTAAAACTTCAAACCATTTACTTAAAGTTATTATAGTTGTTGAACTGTTGAAGCATTTATTTAAATGAGTTTTACTCACCACACTGTCTCTAGTTTATAATGTGGATCATCTTTAAGATCATAGAGAAGCTTCAATCCTGAATCTGCTATATTATTCCCAGACAGATTCAGATCTCTCAGGTGTGAGGGGTTTGATCTCAGAGCTGAAGTCAGAGCAACACAACCTTCATCTGCGATCTTACACTTCCACAACCTGTAGAGAACAATAACACACACTTCAGTCTTTCAGATCAGCAGGAATGTCATGAATGAAAAGCATATTACACTGAATGACAATCATCGTCAAAGAAATGATGTTGATTTTTATTATCAAATGACGATCACAATACAATTATAAGGCTGTTTGTTTTTTGTGACATTCCTAAACACCAAGCCCAACCCGCCCCTGAACATGAATATAGAGCATGTTTTACGAAGGCCACGTTTACACAATGAAAAACTGAAACGTTTTTGAAGAGTTTCACGTACACATGACAGCGTTATCAAAACGTTCTGCATTTCCACAGATCCAGGAACACAGATAAAAACGCTGTGGTATACACGCCAGGCTAGTCGATGGCAATGTTGTTGTGTAAAGAAAAGGACGTGCCTTGGCACATACACAAGCAGAGATATAAGCCAAAAGTGCCTTTTAATACCGTTGGTCGACATATATGTGTGTTTAAAGTTTGACAAATTTAAATAGTGTGTCTCGGCTGGTCTTATTGGTGCAGCAAATCCACATTTTTCTGGGGAAACGTTAATACATAGTCGAGCAGTATCAGGAACCAGGCATATTGTTTTGGCTGTACTTGTGACGAAACAGCAAAATACATTATAAACGCATTAGAACCCATTATATTGCGGCGCAATGCGACAAACCTATTAAGAACAAGCAGGTTGTCATGTCTCGTCCGGTGTAGACACGGTGTGAGCGCACAAAGATCATTAAACAGTAAACGGCCTCTAAGATCCAGTACATGTGTGACTATCAGAGAGATGATCTTACTTCAGTATCTCTAGTTTACAGTGAGGATTCCCCAGTACAGTAGAGATCAGCTTCACTCCTGAATCTCCAACATTATTCCCAGACAGATCCAGTTCTCTCAGGTGTGAGGGGTTTGATCTGAGAGCTGAAGACAGAGCGGCACAACCTTCAGCTGTGATATTACACATCCACAACCTGTAGAGAACAATAAAGAAGATATCAATTATAGTGAAATTAAGGGTTGAAATCAAACTTTTATGCTCATCATTTGATTCTGGGCTTTAGCGTGGATTTCACAGACTGGGTCATAAATATTGAGAATGCAAATAACACATGTGGCTTTAGATCTATTGTATTTCCAGACACATAACAAGCCTAGAAATTCTTTCGTTTAAAAAAGACAACAATTAAAAATTGGTGTATTTCAGCCGTTATATCTCAGAATTACTTACAGCTACAGTGATTCTGCATCTCCTATCATTTGGTTTCCAAGCCCCAATGCATATTTATAAACAGATAAATAATGTTAAATAATGATTTTCCTGTTTTTCTTCATAAATTTGCATTTATTCACTTATTCTGTAGTTTTACATTTGTGACCATATTTACAGTTTTTTGAAAGTCGGTTTTGAGAGGGCTTCCGTTTCGATTGACTTTAAATAGATACGCCAGCAATCCGCAAAACTAAAAAGAATGGAGCATTTTTTCCTTCTTCTTAGATTTATCTGTCACGATCTGTTCTGTGTTTCCCATTATTTTGGGCTTTTATGTTACTTCCTGTTTGTGCCACAGGGTCTGTAGTCCTTTTGTAGTTTTTTTGTGTTAATTAGTTCTCCCATGTGTGTTTTTATATCTTATTAGTTCTGTGGATTCGAGCACTTGTGTTTCGGTTGTCTGGGGTCAGTCATTTGTTGAATGTTGTTCCAAGTTGCCTATGTTGGTTTCTGGTTTAATGGATTACTTGATTTTTATTCTTGGTTTTGTTTCACTTTATTAAATGTCTAACTGCATGTGGATCCTCTTCCTGCCTCATTTATCTGCCTTTGTACATATTTGATTGTGTAAATAATAAATACTAGATATACAGAGGCTATATAGTTGCTCTGAATCACTCTTAAGATAAGATTCCTAGTTAGAAATGTTAATGGAAACTTTAAGACTACAGGCCTGGTTTCTTTTATGGTTTGATTTTTTGTAATAAAGATTTTTGAGCCGCCGCTCCACAGCAAACACAAAGTCTTGTGATCCCATCGCTTTTTGGACTTTATTTATATTATCTACATTCTGCTGTGTTTGTTAAAAACATTTGACGTTCAGTACATGTGTGAGTATCGCAGAGATGACCGTACCCCAGTTTTTCCAATTTACAGTGAGGATTCCCCAGTACAGCAGAGATCAGCTTCAGCCCGGAATCTCCAAATTTATTCTCAGACAGATCCAGATGTCTCACGTGTGAGGGGTTTGATCTCAGAGCTGAAGACAGAGCGGCACAACCTTCATCTGTGATCTTGCAATAAGTTAATCTGTAGAGAACAGAAACACACACTTCAGTCTCTCAGTTCACAACACAGAAGACAAAAACAAAAGTACATAAATATACTGTTTAACACATATGGAAACAACGACACAAAAATATATAAACAATTTAAATCTCTATCTCTTACTTATACAACTTCATTGAAAACACAATACTGAATCTCTCTGACTTTATTTTTTAAATACTGGTTGAAGTATATATGAGAAACACTTAAAAGATTCAGTTACATATCCGTGCATTCATTTGGTCGATTATTAAATTTAACTTAAGCAGTTAAACTTGTTTATACATAAAATAAAATAGGCGTTTGTCTTTCTAACACGTTTCATGAAGTTGAATGAGCTGGATCGTGCATTTTCGGATAAACTGCTTTAAAAGTCGTCACGTGATTTCCGGTAAGGGAACATAGGGAGCATGGATGCTCACTGGTTTATGCGTTGCATTGTGGGAATTTTAGGGAACGAACGTTTCAGTGCACTGGAAAGATTTTGCGATTGAGACACGCTTAAAATGGCCGACAGCCTGATCAGTGCCCTGACTGGTTAAAAAGGGAGCGGATTGAGACACAGCCACAGTATGGGAAAAGGAGGATTTTTATCCAGCATATACAGGTGTTTTTTTAAATACAAAAAGAAAGTAATCTATTCGCAATATGACAGATCTTCTTTACATTGCTGAGCACTTTGTTAAGCCAAAACAACTCGATCGTGTTATACGACTGAAGAAATAAGTCTGCGGAAGCTCACCGGAGCCATCTTGTGCAACCAACCCATGTCATTTCTTGAATGTTTGAGTTATATTTTGTGATTTTACAAACATGAACTGTTTTCGTGGCGATGAGTTACATCACTGACAATAGTAACACGTTCTTGTACAACACGCTTTCATTTATTAATCTGCCTTGATAGTTTACTTGAATATAATGTTGAACATTTTAGAATATTAATTATTCACGTTCACAAAGATCTTCATTCATGACAATGCAATAACTGAATGGGTCTCGTCTCTCGTCCAAGACGACGACAAAGAAGAAGTGCTCTCGTGAACGCCCGCCATACACTGACTAGACAGAGGAGAATACATCCATTAAAGTCTGTATTTTGGTTTGTTTCTCGCACATAAAACATTCTCGTCACTTCACATTCAACTGAGTCACTATGCACGGACGGACAAATTTAATGATGCCTTTAGTACTCTTCCAGACCTTGGCAAAAACTGACATCATGATGTCTTTGAGGAGGCCTCTCGGATGTCACCTAAATATCTTAATTTGTGCTCCGAAGATGCCGGAAGTTCTCTTAACATGTTTAACGTCATGTGGGTGAGTTAAAAAAAAGAAAGAAAACCTCACAACAATGAAGAGTGAAGTGACTGTTCACACTTACTTAACTGATCTGGATTCACAAATCACAGGCAGCAGCCTCTTCAGAATTTTGAGATTTTCAGCTTTGTTTCGTTGAACAAATTCCTTCAGTTTAAACTCTTGCAGCTCCTGTTGTGATGTCAAAAACACAAAAGCTACAGCTGACCACTGAGATGAAGAGAGTTTGACTCCACTTGATGCTCCAGATTTCAGATGTTGTTGAATTTCCTTTACAACTGAACGATCTCCCAGTTCATTCAGACACTGAAACAGATTGATGGATTTCTCTGGAGAGCGAGTGCTCTTGATATTCTTCTTGATATACTCGACTGTTTTCTCATTGCCATGAGAGCTTCTTACTGTCTGTGTCATCAGAACTCGTAGAAGATTCTCATTAGACTCCAAAGACAAACCCAGAAGAAAACGGAGAAAAAGATCCAGATGTCCATTTTTACTGTGTAGAGCTTCATCTACAGCTCTCGAATGCAGATCAGATATTGAAAGCTTCTCTTTAGCTCTCTGTAACATGTCAGATACCAAAACATTCTCTCCTTGAGTTGGTTTGTTAGTTGTATTGAACACATTTGTGTTGTTGTTTGTGAAGGAGATGTGAGCATAAAGAGCTGCTAGATGTTCCTGTATGGTCAGATGAACAAAGCAGTAAACTTTCCCCTGATACAAGCCAAACTCCTCTCTGAAGATCTGAGTGCACAGTCCTGAGTACACTGATGCTTCTGCTACATCAATGCCACACTCTCTCAGGTCCTCATCATAGAAGATCACATTCCCTTTCACAAGCTGCTCAAAAGCCAGTTTGCCCAGTTTGAAGATCATGTCTTCATCATTCTTCTCATAGTCCTTCTGATGTTTGATGTTTGTCTGAATGATCAGGAAGTGTGTGTACATCTGAGTGAGAGTCTTGGGGATCTCTCCTTCCCTCTCTGCTTCACTCAACATTCTCTCTAGAACAGTGGCTGAAATCCAGCAGAACACTGGGATGTGACACATGATGTAGAGGCTCCTGGATGACTTCAGGTGTGAGATGATTCTGTTGTTCAGACTCTCATCACTGATTCTCTTGCTGAAGTATTCCTCCTTCTGTTTGTCAGTAAAGCCTCGTACCTCTGTGACTCGATCAACACACTCAGAGGGGATGAGATCAGCTGCTGCTGGTCTGGAGGTGATCCAGATGAGAGCGGAGGGAAGCAGATTCCCCTTCATGAGGTTTGTCAGCATCACGTCCACTGAGGCCGATTCACTGACATCACACAACCTCACGCTGCTGTGAAAGTCCAGAGACACACGACACTCATCCAAACCATCAAAGATGAACAACACTTTATATTCACCGCTGGAGATTTCCATTTCTTGTGTCTCTGGGAAGAACAGATGAAGAAGCTCCAGAAGACTGAGTTGTTTGTCTTTCATCAGATTCAGTTCTCTGAAAGGAAGTGGAAATATGAGGTGGATGTCCTGATTCTCTTTCCCTTCAGCCCAGTCCAGAATGAACTTCTGCACAGAGACTGTTTTTCCAATGCCAGCGACTCCCTTTGTCAGCACACTTCTGATGGGTTTGTCTTGTGCAGGTGAAGCTTTAAAGATGTCGTGGCATCTGATAGGTGTGTCCTCTGTTGCTGTTCTCCTGGATTGTGTCTCAATCTGTCTCACCTCATGTTCATTACTGATTTCTCCACTTTCACTCTCTGTGATGAAGAGCTCTGTGTAGATCTCATTCAGCAGTGTTGGGTTTCTCTCATGTGATATTCCCTCACACAAACACTCAAACTTCTTTCTCAGATTTGATTTATAGACCTCAGTCATGTTTGGTTTCAGTTGGGTTTTCACATCTTCACCTCCAGCCTGTGTTTGGTGTGGTCTGTAAATATAATAAAGATCAATAATTATAACGTATTGTTAAAAAACTTTTTTAATGACTAGGGTTCATACGCTGTCCATAAAAAGGTTTAAAAAGGATATTCTGGTCATATTTGTATGTTACCTGATGTCTTTTGAGTTGGAGGAAAATCCTCTATCCACCCGATCTGCATCAGAACTCATGTTTCACATTCACTGCAGCTGAAAACAACAACACAACAAACATCACAAACACAAACACAATGAAGAGATCTTAGAGAGCGTGATGGCTTGTAGTGTGATAGTTATCTTGTGCATATAAACTCATCACACATATGACTGACCATGTTAGAAATATATGTAAACAACACACAGTTAACGTTTAAGTTACTGATTTTATCATCAGATCTTCCATCATCTTACATAAACATTATGTCTTTCTTCTGCATCGGCAGGAAATATAACTGCATTAACTAAAGTGTCTATTTGAAACTGGAAAAGTGCTTTTAGTTTTATGTCACAAATGAACTCAACACAAATATAATATGAAAAAAAACACTTAAAGAACATAATAACCTGGTAACTGGAGCCTGTATGAATCAAATTAAATACATTTCAACTGTTTATAACAAAAGTTCGTTCCACAGCATCCACGAAGCGGAGGACGAGCTAAACGTTTTCAATACATTCACAAACCGGAACATAAATACGCAATATGTTTGCATCATAAACATACGCATAGTAATTAAATGACTCGTGTGTATAGTGTTGTTGTCATACCTGTAAAAACAGGAAAGATTGAGGAGACAGGTGAAGACGTGTCCGTGACGCTCCCCATTCCCAGCAATGAGCAATGAGCGCGCAGGCGCAGCTGTGCGAGTGTTCAATTACATTTCAAAATAAGAGTCGCGTGTTCGCTCAGCAACATACAATGGTTTGCACTTGACAGTTTTCAAATTCCTGTTACATTTGACATATATTCTTTTTTATTTTGCTTGTATTTTATATGGAAATTAAACAAAACACAAAACACAAAATGTGTACATTGTTTAGGGCAGGGGTCTTTAACTTCTTTTCCTTGAGGGTCAGATTCTAAAAGTATAAATGGGATGCGGGCCAGTTCTTTTTGACCATATCCTAATTTGTTTTGTAATTTTGTATTTCTGTTATTTATTGCATTTTCTTCCTTTTGTACTGTTCTTGTTGCCGTTGCTTTTAGATCATATATTAAAACATGCACTCAGATATTGCATGTGCCTTTTTAAGATATTTAATTAAATGCGATTTTGTCTTTATAATTGTATTTTATATTCCTAAAAGCATTTTATCCCCCCCCCCCAGTCCATCCAAGATGTGGGTGGCATTGTTTTTTCAAGAAGATATTTATGATGTATTTGGTTGAAGTAATAAAACTCAAATCAATGAAAGTCAAAAACGCTAAAATTTTCAGCACTAACATAATCCTTGCCCATTGTGACGTTACACTGGCGTGTTATAAAAAATAATCAGTTGATCTGTGCAAAAAACTGAACGCTATTATCGCATCTTCAAGACTAACTTGCAATCGCACTCATGTGCCCTGCGCACTTAAAAGTGCAGTTTTCTGGACAGACCAATCAAATCGCTTCATAAGACGTCAGTATTGTTATGAATATTACTTTTGCATCGAATGTAGCAGCGTTTTGGAGCTCAAAGATGGGTCATCTCAGCGCATAAAGCACACCACTCTTAAAAGTCTCTCCACTTATTGGAAATGTGAAGGCGCGCCAGGTAAAGATGATTGGCGGGCCGCATTTGGCCCGCAGGCCGCCGGCTGACTAGCCCTGCTTTAGGGTGTCACATACATGGAATCTAGCAAACAAGTCACATAAACACCTTCTGTTAGCTGTTAGACATGTTACATGAAACAGATATTTTTTCATTCATGAAACAGCTGAGCAGACCGTCTCATGCTATGCATGTGCAGACGTGTGGATTTTCTCAGATAGTTATGTTTAAACCTGTATATCTATTTTGCGTTTTAAGGTAGACATCCCTACCTATTATTTCCTACACAATTGGATTCGTTTGAGATGAATAAAACGTCTAAAATGTGTGGTTGAAAGGTTTATAATTACTGCCTCCAAAGAAGTATTTTTTATATATTCTTTATTAGTTTAATAGCATTTGTGTCTAATTTACAGAATAATTGTCTTAAATATGAAATCAAAATGATGTGTTTTAAAACACAGTTTTCATAAATGACAAGCGCCAGCCTCACAATGGACGAGGCTTTTTCTGACCCAGTGCCAAACACAGCTCAGCTCTTACCTGTGTGATCCGCTCCAGAGAACAGTCGACCGTGATCACAACTTCGATGTTTGGTTTAAAAAGACTTGCAGATTCGTAGTGTTCCAGTCACAAGTCATCGGTGTCAAGGTCAAGTCGCAAGTCTTCTCTGATTTTGTCGAGTCAAGTCACAGTCATCAAACTTGTGACTCGAGTCCAAGTCCAAGTCATGAGACTCGAGTCCTCAACCCTAACAGTTAAAACTGTAAACAATCCAGTGAACTCAAATATTAAAACTATATTACGGTTTCTCTCTTTGTGTTAATGGATCGTGTTTTCTCCTTCACAGAAGAGTATAATAAGAAATCAAATGAGCTAAACTCACAAACACCGTATATCTCGCTTAACAGGTTTCTCTGGATGAGTCACATGATTTGATCTGATTGGCTATTGTGAACTATGAAACGACAGGTGAAGAGGGAAACACACACACAGCATTGCCATATTGTGAGAGTTCTGATAGAGTCGTTGTAACAATACAAGACAGAGGGACGATGCCACACGGAGAGCTGAAGTTGACTAGGTTTATTGCACAGGTAACAGGTAACAGGTAACAGGTAACAGGTAACAGGTAACAGGTAACAGGTAACAGGTAACAGGTAACAGGTAACAGGTAACAGGTAACAGGTAACAGGTAACAGGTAACAGGTAACAGGTAAGAGGTATCCAAAAGGTCTAAACAAGTGCACGGAATAATACAACTAGACTTGACCAAGACCACAACAAAAGACATGGCATATATAGTGTCCAGGTAATGA
Organism: Barbatula barbatula; assembly: GCF_947034865.1. Taxonomy (NCBI): domain Eukaryota; kingdom Metazoa; phylum Chordata; class Actinopteri; order Cypriniformes; family Nemacheilidae; genus Barbatula; species Barbatula barbatula. Next base: position 20,687,518 of record NC_136782.1, read on the forward strand.
GTGTCAGGTGCGGGTGAAATCATGGTGTAGTCAGGAGCATGGGATTATGGGGAGTGTAGTCTGTGATGTCAGAAGTCCGGTGAAATGGGAACTCCCAGGGAATGGCTGGGAGAAGGCGCTGCTACGGGGGCATGGCTGACAACAGTGGGGAAGAGGAGATGGATGGAGAAGGCAGGGTAGGATCCAGAGCAGAATGAACGAAAGGACCCAGAGACCAGCCAGGAGGAGGTCCCAAGGCGGAGTTAAGGGAGGGAGGAGCCATGGACAGAGCAGACAGACGAAACCCTTGTGACGAGCGACAGAGACGATGAGTCCAGGGTGGAGGCACACAGGTGGAGAGCCCCGGTGACACTGAAGGCAAAGGCGTGGACACGAAAGACTGCGGTGGAGCCAGAGCGACTGAGGACGGAAGGAGGAGCCTGACAGAGCTGAAAGGGGCGGAGAGAAGAGGCGTATCCAGAGGATAGGAGCCCCAAGGAGAAGGATTGCCAAAGCTGAGCCGGAGGAAAGAGGGAGCCTGGTGAAGCCAGTGGGACGTGGGCCGCGGCGAAGACGAGGGAGACCGTTTGCTATTTTGTACAAGACAGGAAAAAATTAATAATTTCTATGCCTGTTCGACTCGAACTAGCATTGTTTCCATTGAGCAAGTATTTGATGTCACACGGTGTGACATTATGCACAAATTCCTGTACCTTGCAGTATTTACTATATAAATACAGTTAGGAACTCACTGGAACATTGATGCAGATAGTATACAGTCAAGGACATAATACATTGGCCATAAAAGCATCTCCCCTTAACCCTGTTTGATATTCAAACAATGACGTACAGTACTAATAACATTTGCGAAGACATTTTAAAAGTAAAAAATACAATTTAACCCCTTATGAAAACATAAAAGAGTTTGTCCAGTTTTCAGCTCTACACCATTTTTAATCTGACAGCTTCCATGACCTTATGGGGTAGCAGAGCGTCCACTGTTTCCAACACTACCGAATCTCAACAGTGTTCATTAACACCAAGTATTTTGGTATAATAGTTATTTGCCAAATTGTTTTTTGCACACTATGTACAAGTAGAAGGGATGTATGCATAGACAGTTGCACATACACATAGACTGATGACTGTTGCATTAACAATGCATACCATTGCAGAACATCAGCATCAGCTAAAACATATGATGCCATTAAATCATGTCAAAATGATGCCAAATAGTCTTCTTAGTAATGTTAATGATAGACAGTGGCTTGGCCATTTCAGTAAGGGATTGAGTGATTATCAGACATATAGGGCTCTTTTAAAAAAGTACAGGATTAGAAGATATAGTGCTTGAAAAATGGGATGCTTCTTTCCATCCTGGAGGTTGAGGAGCCTAGTGTGGAAGATGGAGGAGCTGGAGACGCATCTCAAACACGGGATATGATCCTCTTGGGTGAGGGGAGCATCACGTCTCCAAATAAAATAACAATAACAGAACAATAAAGGGCTTTTAATTCACGGCACGTTGGGGTGGGCGCCGCCATCTTCGGAGGTTGTTATCTAGCGATTAATACAATGTGATTTCCTTCCAGGGCTCGAATTAAAGGGGGACTGGGGGGATCCGGGACCCCCATAAGTCATTAGAAACATAAGTAAAAAATAGATTTAGGGGGGCCGCTCAGATATTTTTATTTGTGTAAAAATATGAATGAAAAATTTGTGCAATGGAATTGGAAAATTAATAATTGACAATCATTTATATTAAGTTTGTTTAAGGGCTAGTGTTTTTATAATATAAACGCCCCGTCCCATGTCTAAAGACCGCTAAGTGCAGGACATCGTTGACATGACTGCTTGATTGAAGCTAACTTCAGCTAAAAAATTGAGAATATAAACCTCTACTCGCAGTCACAAAGAGGAAGCTTCTATTTTTTTGATTGGTAATTTTCTCTCTGTCTTTATCTTTTCACTATTATTTATCAACTCCATGTCGGGGCTTTTGTATTCCTTGTGTAGATTATTGTTAGGCCTGGATTGGGTGCTAGAGATCTTGATGAAGATGAGTGACAGCTTTGATTCATTATAAAGGGAGTGCTAGTTGTGCGGTTTCTGTGCTATATATAATCCATTCAGAACGTGATAAAACTTGTTTTTCAGGCTAGAAACGCTGCAAAGTTTCTGTAGTTACATCAGCATATAAATGTGGTATTCACTCTTGATATACAGTGGGTACGGAAAGTATTCAGACCACCTTAAATTTAGGTGATATTTCAGTGTCCTTTTTAATAAATCTGCAAAAATGTCAATAATTCTGTGTTTTTCTGTCAATATGGGTAGCTGTGTGTACATTAATGAGAAAAAAAATGAACAAATGATTTTAGCAAATGGCTGCAATATAACAAAGAGTGGAAAAATGTAGGGGGTCTGAATACTTTCCGTACCCACTGTACCTATGATTGATATTGATCAGATTGACAGTTCTGAATAAAGCAGACTTTTGGACTGAAATGGTTGAATGGTCTGCTGACTGACAGACTCACTCATAACAGTTACGTCCAGTAGATTGCAGCAAGGGACTATGTAAACTGCACAGAAATCGTTGAAAAATCCCCATAACACTAACTCACTTTGTATTTTTAATATCTAATAAACTAGTTCCTTGCATTTTAACAAGTCTTTTGGAAAATACATTATCACAGAGTGTCAATCACCCAGTTGTTTTTAGGGAAAAAAGTAAATATTACATTGGCAAATAATGCTAGTATTATTCTGTTGGACAAACACTACTGTTTAAAAGTAATTTCTGTTCAGCAAGTCTGCATTGATTTGATCCAAAATACAGTAAAAGAACCCTGTTCTTTTATGTAAGCCTGGCTTTAAATAAAGAATATATAGTTATGCATATTATGATCAAATATGATTTCTTTTTTATAAATTGTATATTGCCAGACTAAACTCCACCCCACCAAAAAAAGTATTGTGGTGGGGACCCCATAAAACTTGATTACATTTGAGCACTGTTTCTTTCGCATTGTTCACAAGTCGAAAAACAAAAAATCTTATTCTGTTGTCTAGTTAAAACACAAACATTTGAAAACCGTTTTCATTTCCATGTAAACTGCAAGACTGAACTTTCTGAATACGATGACGTCATGGGCAGGTCCTGTTTCTTTACACAACATCGCCATTCCACTGGCCTGGCGTACATACTACAGCATTTTATCAGTTTTCCTGGATCTGTGTAAATGCAGAACGTTTTGATAACGCCGTCAAGTGTACGTAAAACTTTTCAAAACGCACGTGTAAAGGTGGCATAAGACACACTTTTTTGGGCTTGCACTTCATGACAGACTGTGGTCACATCACTGTTGGGATTAATTCTGTAGCCGAAACGCATCTGACAAATACTGTATAGCTGAGTGAAATGTCAAGTTAATGAGGAAAACAAAAGATGCAATATTTTTATAAATATGTATTTATTATGTACAAAAACAGACCATGTTTTACAGCTTGACAACATTTGGTACTACATTGGTATACACTTCCGTAAGTAATGGCTTATTGTTGAGAAAAGTTGTATCTGTTTAATGTCCGTGTTTATGAAGTACTCAGAGATTTGGTCTGCTCATACGTTTGCACAGCCAGCTCGATGAATCCAGCTCGATGGGACTCATTCTCGCCATAAATCTAGATATTGGGGAAAAAGAGAAAGAATACATCAGAAACTGATAGACGTCAGAGATGACGTATTTTTGTATGCAAAACCAGGAAGCGAGAACTTCCGGTTCCATCGCCCCAGAGTTTATGGGTTTATAGTAAATCGCCTGAAATAAAGTCTTTGGTAAAACTACATTTTCAAGTTTTATTCTATGTTATAAAACACACCCTTTCTAACCCACTACTGATTTTTTAAAGCCTCATTGTGTCTTAAAACGGGACGTTAGACATCATCGCGCATATAAAGCCCACAAATGATGCAACATGGGCAAAAAAATCTCTTAAAACGTAGACGCGTATTTATTCCCGGAGTAATTACTAATCAGTGAATTTGTTAATCACAGAGCTTATTTTTTTAGATCTTTTTTAAAAATCTATGGGAAAAATGTAAAGGCTTCGGTCAAGGGAGCCAGCGCGGCGCTTGCATCAGGGTTAGCCTACAAAAATAAGTACTCTCATCTCTCCAGTGGGAAGCAGGAATATAGTAAAAAGGAGCCAAATATAAATTGTCCAATTAAAGACAAATGAACACAGATTGGGCATGATTAAAAAACACTGAATCAACATGCAGTCACACTAGACTTTCCTAGTTCAATGTAAACACTAAAGAACATAAATGCATTAAAGGTACAGTTCATCCTAAAATTCTTTCATCATTTACTCAACCTGTTGTTGTCACTTCAAACCTGCATGACTTTCTTTTTGCATCTACAGAAGACAAAAGAAGATCATTTGAAATATGCTGGTAAGCGAATAACGATAGTACCCATTCACTTGCATTGGTTTTGTATCCATACAAAATTAACCATAGTTAAAAAAACATGATTTAACCATGGTTACTGTAGTAAAACCGTGGTTTTGCCAATAGTAATCAATACACCAAAAAACATTGTGTTACACTTTATTTTACAGGTCCCGTGTTATAGTGTAGTTATACATTTAAGTACGGAGTAATAATAATTATGTACTTACTACAGGGTTAGGATTAGGTTGTGGTTTAGGGGTAGTTACATTTAATTATGCATAATGTATTGTAAATACGTGTAACGTGTAAAATAAAGTGTCAGCAAACATTGTTACTAGTCTTTAACCATGGTTACATTTCGTAAGGGTAGAAGTGAATCTTTACCGCCGTTGATCAGTTACCAACATTATTCAAAATATCTCCTTTTGTGTTCTGAAGAAGAAAGTCAGTCATACAGGTTTGAAACAACATCAAAATGAGTAAATGGTGACAGAATTTAAATTTTTGCATGAACTAGCCCAATATGAAATTCTCCCATCATCATTTTTATGGTCATTTTCAAACTGATACCATACTATCACGGTACCACATACATTTTTAACCTAATTATTCCATGAACTCCATGTCAAATGTAGAAAAGTTTACCCTCATACGTGAACTTTAACTTCCTGTTTCACAGAGTTAAAGGGTCAATGTGACGCATGACTGAAGTGAGCCCAAGCAGGAAGCGTGACTAAACTGCGGCCCCATGCAAAGTCTAACGTGTTTTCAAACTTCCTTTTACACACATCTAATTCGGTCACTCGCATCCCTGCCAGATTACTGACGGCAGCCCACAACTCAAGACTTTACTTCACCCCACTCTCTCTGAATGACGACCTCACGTGGGTCAGAGGTCAAAACACAGGCTAATGGGAAGTGATGTATCCCTTGCCTGACCTCTTCTTCCCTGTTTCAAGAGCTGTCAAAAGCACGTCTGAGTGAAGTTCTCTGTGAAGCCATGTGTTTTTCTGTGAGAATTTCTAAACGGACATCAAATGCGTGATGAGAGCTGCGCACAGTTCACACCCAGAGCTACCGGGATGTTTGTCAATGAATGGACGCTCTGGTTAGCCTTCCAGGAGAGGTTACAGCCTGGGGTTTGTGTGTGTTTGACTGTTTAAAAACATATAATGGAGGTTGATAGCATTTCATTAGTTCAAACCATTGACAGTCCAAATTGCAATATACAACCAAGAAATAGATTCAGGCCAGTAAGCTCCAGAAAAGATAACCAGTTGAAAGGCAAGCAAGCAGCAACTGGTTTTCGGGAGCTGCATCGAAGTAGTGAATGTGTAAATTTGCCTACAAATCATGTCATGCAACTTGACGTGTGCGCGTTTACCTTGAGAAGGTCCAGGTCAGTAGCCTGTTGAGTTTGGGCGTGACGTGCAGATTCGCTCTGAGGATGAACCAGATTAAACAAAAACACCAAGCCCACGGCATCTTGCATTCTGTAACAATAACATCACATGTCAACAGCTAGACCTCTGCATGTCGGAACAATCACAATTTAACTTGAAATCCAACACATTTTCATCGCTATCAGTTTCACATATTTTAATGTTCTGTCAAGGAATGTTCTGGGTTTAATTACAATGAATCTTGACTTTCTTTCTTGGAACGCAAAAGACAATTTAAGGAATGTAGACCTGGCTCTTTATTTAACATATATTTCAAGTGAACACAAACCTTCTGCCTCTGAGCTCCTTTAGAGTTCAACTGAAAAAGTCATACAGGTTTGCAATAGGAATAGGATTTATTGGTTAATACTGATTTTAACATGTCAATTGGCCTACCCGTGCATCTCTTGTTAAGAAACACAAATTTGTAAAACCGATTTTATTATAATTTTCAGTAAGCGGGAAAAATAATTCTGCAGTAATTGGTATGCTTATGTTGTATTGTATTTGATGTTGTATTAAATACAATACAAATGTATTTAGCCTGAATGTATTCTCCAAACACACTCACAGGTCTCTTTGCAGCATGTCTACAAGAAGTCCGTCGATTCGCTTGCCGTTGACCAGATGCCAGGTCAAACCTCCGAAGAACCGAGTGGATCTTAGGATATCGTATTTCCCATGCTTTTCAATGTCCTCATAGGTCAACGTGTGCACCTAATCGCAGAAGACATGAAACAACACCATCACAAGTCACTGAAAGAAAATGTTTTGACAAATTCTTGGCAGGGATTTGTGGTAACTATAACACCACGTTCATCCATGCGCCAACATATTTTAAATGAGCGATAAAATTATTTTTTATTTTGATTATGCTAAATGAACGCTTCAAATATCCATCTTTATCTTACACCTATCCATCTACTTACATAGAAAGCCAAGAAATAAGAAAACAATTCCTACATGATGATACCCTATCTTTAATAAAGGCATTCTGACACAAATCGATGCGTTTAAGAGAAATATCCACAAATTTCTGCTTATATAAAAAAAACTATTAAATTTTTCTCTCCCAACAGGTATCGTCTTGCCTTGTGGTAACTTGTTATAGCACTTCTTCTATTGCAACCTCTACGATTTAACGTACAAAAGGGGGTTTCATAGCCCCGCTTCTAAATTTCAAGTTTGAAAGGATGCTCTACATGGGGTTAAACGCGGGGTTCAGAATGAGGATAACCTGGGCTTAAGCAAATCTGAAAAGCCCTTATGTCAGTGACAAACTCACCCGTATAAATTCTGCAGAGTCTGGCTCAAACTGGACAATGCAATAGTTTAGGACGTCCTCATGTCGATCCTGTTCAAAGAGCATCTGCGCGAAAAGACAGTAGTCACGCTCTGCACGTTTGGAAACTGCCGAAACCTCTTGATTTTCAGACGTACCTTGAGATTCTCTTCTTGAAATATGGGAAGAGGCGTAAGCTTGCGACCCTCTTTGGGGAAATAAACTTGTACGATCCGGTCTCGTTCTTCCCATGATGCTTTTCTCAGTGTTCCACTGGGCTCTCTCACGACAATGAAGCGTTCCTTTAAAGTGATGCGAGAGAAAAAGCGGAGCGACAATGAGAACAAGACATTCTTAGGTCTCAAATCACAGATGTCCTTCGGAAAACAAATTCGCTGTTTTTCCGGAAAAGCACTTTACTTTTTTTTTTAAATGATTACGTACTGTGTTGCCCGCTCCCCCCCCCAAATAAAGACTTATCATTTTAAACTTAAGACATATTCAATTTACAATGCCAAAACATCAATTATTTGGTCTTGTTTTTCTGACGTTTGATTGCAGAAAATGTCTATATTTCTAAAATGCCAAAAAAATATGTGAGCCCCCCTCGGAACCGTCTTCGGGTCCCCCAGGGGGCCACGGCGCCCAGTTTGAGAACCACTGGGTTGGACCATTAAAAACACATATCAAATGATTCAGACACAGATGCTTGTCTTTCTTACTCGATGTGGGATGTTAAAGTTGATGTCGGTGAAAACATATTTGGCAGCATCCATGCCCTCCAGTATCTGATCTTCAGAAATCACGTCGTTAATGGGCTTTCGCTCAGGCAGGACCGGAGGCATCTTGAGCAACAGTTTCGCCTCCCCATCTGCTTTTTGCACTGCCTATACACCCACAATAACAAAACACCCATCAAACACAAGCATGTCAATGCACATGCTGGATAAACATACAACACCAATATAAATCTCGGAATAAAACACCAACACATCCATCCCATTGTGAATGTTTCCAGTTCAGAATCCTGTCCCACATTCGATAAAATATACCTCACCTCCTCTAATTCAGCATCTGTCATGAGTTTGTACTTAGGTGGCTTTAGCTGCTGTTTCAAGGGCCGGAAGACTTTCTGCAGATCCAAACCTGTGATTTTGGTCAGAATATCTTGAACCTCTGGATCTGTAAATTGAGTTCTAGGAACATTCGTTGAACCTGGACAGGAAAAATAAAACGTGATCAATACAGCTGTCAAGACTTCTGCAATGTCAGTACTGACACAATAAGATGACAAAGACGCTATAGCATAATACTTTGGAATAATTTATGCATAAATACCCAAATTGGAAAGCATGCTATGGTGAATGTCAGTCAATCGATAATGGTTTATTATTTTGTCAAACTCTTTACACAACAGCATTTATTAATACTGTAACAGGTAGTTTTACCAAATGTTGCATTTACGATTTTCATTAAAAAGAGTCATTTATTAAAGTGAATAAGAAGCGTTTAAGGCAATTACGGCAATGAGATTGTTAATGCATGCTTTTAAACACGTCAGATCTTGTTTTCAATGCTTAAGCTTTCTGGTCTCATTTCTTTCATTAAAATAATCACGTTTAATATTAAGGGGTAAGTTACAAACACTGAACGCACAAGGTCAACGCAACACCGTTATAATGCAACTGCAGATTGCGCAGTGTTAGCATCTCTGTGTACTCACTGATGTCTGGTGCTGACACGCACAGCAATCTTCTTGTAACCCGCAAAAGCATTCGGGCATTTTGATCCACGACTTTAACACAACAGTGAGACCTCCACACACACCGCGCTACACCGAAGGCTGCCATGTTGGAATGACGTCACCATCCGTAGCTGAACTTTCACCTTAGGGAACCGCAAATCGCAGCATCATAAATAACTACATGCCGCATTAGCATCTGTTTCTATGGGCCGATAAACGTTGGTAATCCGCCGTATTGGAACGTAAAGTTATCAAATTCGGCTATTTAAATCCCCGTGGATTACACAGCCACGGCTGCGCAGTGTTGGGGCATTCTAGTCAACGGTGACCGGCGTCAGTGGACTGTTCCAAGATGGCGGACACTTCTACGTGCATACGTGCATAGCATGATCGCCGCCATATTTGATAGGGCAAGTCCGCCCCACGAGCACGCGTAAACTGGAGAGCTTCGTTTTTTCTGGTTTATTCAAATAAAAACTGAAATGATGACAGAATGCGCGTGTCCTTAATAAACAGCTAATGTACATTTCATGTACACTGAATAAGCTTTATGCCAAAGAACTTGCCTGACTGTGCGCATTACATCCAGATATGTTTTACTCAAACTGTCCTTAAGATTGTTATTATTATTATTTACCGCATTCACTGCCTTTTTCTTTTAGTAAATAAATAATAAATGTAAATACATTTACCAGTAGATGGCGCAAGAGGTTAACAGTGTCTGATCTCAGCTAGTACCCAAACACACTTCTTCAAGTCACATCAGCTGACCCTGGACTTTATCATACAGATAGTGTACATTACACTTTTAAAGCCATGAAAAGCTTTAACATCAGCTCTGTGCAGTACACAGGAACAACATGTGATGATTCATCTGTTTTCCAGCACCCTCGCATTGCAAGTTTTATATCCATGCACTACTTTTTAACACTTTCCAGACAGGTTTGTAAAAATGTAATTTATACTTATACTATTCATGTAGTGTGTTTTTCTTATTTTCCCCTGTAAAGCTGCTTTGGAGCTAAAGCGTATTATAAAAAAAAAATTGAATTGAATTGAATACTGCATATTTTCTCATTTTATTTTCACCTCCAAGCTCAATATTTTGGAGTGATTTCTTTTGTGATCGTACAGTTTCCTAGATGGAAAGTAAATCTCCTGAGCTAGTGATGTGTCATAATCTGGTCCTTTTTGCAGTAAGATTACCTATGTGTGTGTGTGTGCGCACGCATGTGTGTGTGTGTGTTAATAGTCCTAGTCACCAGAGGCAAGACTGGTTTACCCTTTCAACAAGCAACAGCTGTCTCCATACCAGACACACACACACACACACACAGAACTGATCTCATAATTGTAGTTTTTTTATATAATTCTTAAAGAATCTAGATTAGTCAGAACGTATTGTACCAAAATAAAAATATACCACAATATGTTTACACAATCAAAAGTGAAGCGACGCCTTTTTGTCCTTTTATGAGCATTCCTAGTTCCCAGGTTAACAGGTTTGTTTTCAGGGGCTTTAGTAAATATCATTATCTCAGTATCTCACTTGTACAGTACAGCTTCTATGTGTGTTCTGTGTGTCCAGGAAGGTGAGAGCTTGACCCAGGATTGCCGACTGCACGGGGAGTGTGTGATTACATGTGTATGCACACTTATTGTATATGAAGACTAATTCAATGTATGTTTATTTTGGTTCCTACACACCAGCCAGAAAATGGAGGGTTCACGGAAGGGTAAAACGGAAAGGTCTGTGTGCGTGTGTGTGTGCGTGCGCACTCTCAGGGGCAGTAATAAGGCTTCAAGGACTGAAGCATTGGTATTTCTCAGTTCAGTGGGAGGGAAACGAAGGAGAGGTTGGAAAAGGGCACAGTGACACTAAACCTGACTGCTCTCTTGCGGAATTGCTCTCCCGTGTTCTTTCTTGTTTTTCGTCATCACACCCATTTTAACACAGTTGTTTTTTTATTTTTCTGCTTTCCATTTCATCCTTCATATTATCGACTCTTTCTCACCTTGAGTGTCTCTTATATAATATAATAATTAATGTGTGTAGTGTCTTTTATTGATATTATTGAGAAAATGTATAGAATGGAAAGTTATGGTAAAACACTGTAGGAAAAGTAATACTTTAGTTAAAAAGTTGCCTTAAAATGTAAACTCGAATTTTAAATGATGATATATGAAATACAACTAGATTTTTAATAAATTCTAATTTAAATATAATTTATTAAATTATAAATGTAGTTTTAAAGTTTGAATAAGGTGGAATTATTTTTGCCGTGTACACTTTAAATGGCCTTTAAATGGCAATGTTATATTAGATTTTTACATACTAAACCAGGGCTGTCAAGGTATCAGATTTTAACAACAGGATAATTTTTTTACACCATTTTAGATGTATTATAGATTTGACAAAAAGGGTGTGTTTTTGAGAGACAACATGTTGTGCTTTGTAGGATTTATGTGAATTAAATGCACAAATCAAAAGCGATTGTACCCTAAAAATGGAGAAAGCACTTCATAGAACATAAAATAGTTTCTATATTTCATGTGCCCATTAAAGAGGAACGTGAAACATTTATGGACATGATCAATCTGAAACCATAACACTGTCATGTAAAAATATCTCTAGAATTTACAGAATTGATTTATGTAATTTAGTTGCAATAGTTTGTTCAAAGATAAATGAACATTAAACATTAACAAGTCTTTATCTTTACTGAAGAAACTTTAAAATAATAAAGCATTCTATGAACCAGATATCCTTCTTTTTCCCAGATTGTTATTTTATAACAATTTTATAACGTCCGTAAAGGTAAAGACTTGTAAATGTTTAACGTTCATTTATCTTTGAACAAACTATTACAAGTAAATCACATTAATCTAAATCTAATACTAACGCCTCACATTAATGTTTAAACCACTAAATATCGACATCAGATGGTGAAAACCTTAGCTTGTCTGCATATGCACTCCACCCAAAAATGAAACTTCTGTCATCATTTACCCACACTTATGGTTTCCAAACCTGTATAAAAGTCTTTGTTCTGATGAACACATAGAAGGATATTCAGAAAAATGTTCCTGACTTCAGTAGGAAAAATTCTTGTATTAATTATTTAATTTATTAAAGCAATCCGTTCTGTGGCAACTTTGACTACCAGTTAAATCTTTGCGACTATGGTAGTCAATGATGTCCCAGAAATATCAGTTGCTAACATTCTTCCAAATATATTTTTCTCCGTTCAGCAGAACAAAGAAATGTTTAGGTTTGGAACAACATTGGGGTAGAGTGATTCATGGCAGAGTATTAGTTTTCGGGAGGAGTATCTCTTTAAAAGATAGTGTTTATTACAATAGAGCATGGTGTTCTTAACCTTTTTGACTCTTAGGCCCCTTACAACAATATTCAAAAGTCGCGCTCCCACTCACAAAAACTCAAAATGTCTACACTGTACAATATTTTAGTGCTTTAAATTAATTTAAAAAACTTTATTTGTTAAATCATTTTAAATATTAGTCATCTTCAGGCCCCCTTGAGACTCAGTTGGGACCCCTTTATCGGCCATGCTCGCCCTGTTGAGAACCACTGACTACACAATTGATTTCATTTTGGAATTTTAGCCCACTTCGGGAAAAGATGTCAAATTTTTGGTCATTGTTATTCAGACATTCCCTCACACGTACACACACACACACACTCAGACAGTAGGAAGACTGCAATCAGGATGAACACAATACGGGAAAGCACTTTAAAGGAGTATATTTGGATGATGAATTAGAGAGACTATATATAGACCTTGTTTTAATGCTTTCTCGTTCTCTCAGACCAGTTAGAGGCTGCGGAAAAACCATGTTTATCCCAGTCATCCGTTGTGGAAATGAACTAACACGCAAGGACCCAGCGTAAATGGAGGTGGAATACAGTCGTTGATGATCATTATCATTCATTTAAAAATCTAGAAAGGTGTTAAATAATTTAAATTATTAGTTTAAACCTAAACGGACACTATACGCACGATTGGCTGCCAACACGTGTTCACCTCACCCAGTGACTGAACTATAGAAAAGAGTACCAGCTTTAAAGCTCGTTCCTGACATATGCGCACCGGGGTGCGTACTTCTAAGGCATTTTTATAAAAGCGACATAAATATCTTAATTCAACTAAGGCATAGTCCTGGCTTAAGCTATACGGTGTCTCTGAAACTGGGCCATAATGACTCATTTTCTAAACCCTGCATTAAATCAACCGATAAGATGTGAGTTTGCAGTTAATGTGAGGTTTAAGCTCATAGCCGTAATGGTTTGGGTCTTGGGTAAGCCGTTTTCGACTAAAAACGGACAACGTTTTATGCGTTTTGGCTGTTCGTTTGCACGAACACGGTGTTTTGGGGCAATGATAAAAAGCTGACCGGTTGCACAATCTCTATATAACTGTGTATGTGACAAACAAAATCTTGAATCTTGAAAATGCAAACCTTTGAAAATGTGTTTCAAAGTGCAAATGTTTGAAAACAACATTGTTGTCATGTCTGTGTTAAACTGTGAAAACTCTAGGGGTCAGTCGATCAATTGCAGTTTTATTCTCTTCCGTGTTGGCTTCACGAGACAGATCGGAAGGTTGCCGTCTGGTAATGAAGGAAAAAGCCAGATCGACACTTGGAATAGTGCCGCTTCTCCTCCATATTGAAAGGAGCCAGCTGAGGTGGATCGGGGCATCGGGTTAGGGTGCATCCAGGGCGCCCTCCAGTGGAGGTGTTTAGGGAAGAGATCCCCTCGAGAGAACGGGCTGGATAGCTTCGTTTCATTCATACCTTGCATTACTTTCTAAGGCAGATGAATCTGTAGAGAGTACCTGCTCCTCTTGTGTCATTGTTTCTGAGCACTCCTGATCATAGAGATTGTTCTCACACACACACAACAGCTGGATCTCAGCAGTGCACAGTGACCCTGAAGATAAGCTCGGACTGTACTTCTACCACACAAAGACACACACACACACACTGATAATAAGACAGCTGTGTGGAGGAGACCTTCATCCCGTTCTTTTCCTTCTCTGGTCTTTTATTCATGTTTGTAAAAAAGTGTGTTTTCCTAACCACCGTTTATTTTTCTTCTTTAACAGAGGTAAACGTGCATGGAGACATATATAAGTTGCTTATGTTAGTATAGCATATGAACATTTTATCATCAGCAGGTACAAAGGAGGTGTTCAGGGAGCGCCTGGAAAGAGATCTTGGGGCAGACCACAGAGATTGTTTACATTTAAGATTTTAGCAGATGCTCCTAACCTAAATTTGATAAAAGCGATAAAAGTGTAAACGGAGGAGTACAAAATAATGTGAGAAGGACAACCGTGGCCCAATGTTTCTACATGGGGATGCTGTGCATTTGGCAATTATTCACACTCTCCACAAGGCAACACTGCCATTGTTTTAAAGGTCATAATAAATTGAAAGGAAGATGAATTGAATTGTCCCCGAGCGGCAACCTTCCGGGTTCTCTCGTGAAACCAACAAGAGACTTAAACTGCAATTCATCGACTGGCCGCTAGAGACTGGCTCCAAAACAGAGCAGAATCCCATTGAGCCCCATGTTTAAATGCCCAGAAAAAAACACGTTTACAGCCTGGTTCAAAAAATTATTTGCCCTTCGTGTCAACTGTGAGAAGGGTGACATTTTCTCATCCGGTTCAATTTTCTTAAGCCTTTAAAATCGGAATAAATAACCTTTTTTCCCATTTTTGGTTAACCGGGAGTGACGCGTGCAGTGAAGCGCTACCAAGATGGAGTCCGCTGGCTCCGCCCACTTTAGGCTTCAAAATTGCTTGTCACAAACCTATGGGTGACATCACGGGCACTACATCCATTTAAATAGGTATATATAAACCGATTTCCATCTGTTCCTTTTTTGTGTTTTTTTTTCTTACTTGATTTAACACAACCAAAAATCATTGAATTAAAAGACTACTTCACCTTCAAAAATGAAAATTCTGTCATCGTTTATTTACCCTTTTGTTATGTCAAACCTGTTTGACTTCCTTTCTTCTGCAGAGCACAAAAGAAGATGTTTAATATTTGTTTGGGTAACAGCACAGCCCCCCATTCACTTCTATTGTAACCAATGCAAGTGGATGAGGGGCTGTTAACAGCATTCTTCAAAATGTCTTCTTTTGTGCTCTGTGGAAGAAAGAAAGTACAGTCACAGTTATTGATTGCATGAATTGACCAAAAACTGTATATACTAATGAAAACTTGCGTCGCAAACCTTCTGAACTGAAGCCAAGATATGACTTTATCTGACGATATTCATGAAAGCAACGCACACAGTCAGATCTTGTTTAGACATCATGATGCAATCCGTCACGAGAGCCAATGACACATCACATTACGAGATATAATGGCTGTCACTTGATCTGTACCGGAAAACAAGATTTGCCTGTGTACATACATATCTTTATTTTGATGAACACAGAGAAAGATATTTGGAAGAATGTGAGCAATATTTAGGTTCTGAGACATGACTCACTAGTAGGCAAAATTAGAAGTTGATGGTGCCCCAGAAATGTTTGCTTTCCTAAATTCCTAAAAATATCTAATTTTGTGTCCAACAGAAACAAGTTATAAATAAGTAGAACATACATAGTAGAAGTAAACTTTTATTGCATTTAATTTGTGCTACATATTAACCGTGATATTTTTAACATAAAATGTGTGTGCGTAATTATTAGTTAGTTGTGTGCTAATGATTCTCACAGATCGAGCTGTGTGATAAAAGAGGACTTTACTTTATTTCAATGATACAGCATCCAAAACAAAAGCAACAAAAGACACATGTTTCTTATCTACATCTCAGTAGTGTAATTTCTAACTGCACATATTCTTTGTTTAGGCCTCCATATGTGGAGTTCAGACATAATTCTATCATAATCTAATTAAATCCACTTAAATTAAAATAATTGTTGTCGATTTTGTCCCCTAAATAACGCTCAATTGCTTTAGAAGTTGAGAATTTAAGCAATGCGACTATGCAGGAATCGAACCTACAATGAGAGAAGTGTGACAACTATTCTTATCCAAATACCACGAACTGTTTGTATTAAGTAGTTCTTAATCAGTGCTGTGTGTGTCTTTCAGTAGTCTAGATGTGAAACTAAAATAAACAAATCCTTGCTAGTTAAGACTGCACATTTACTTTCACTTATCAGAGGCGATACGTGTGTGTTTATATCGGCTTCACTCTTTGTTATGGTTAAATTTACGTTCATTACAACATTTTTCTTGGAATCACGAGGGCCTGAAATGACTCATTAGAGGAGGAAAAATATTTCAAGAACTGTCAGCCTGATCTATACAGACTGCATGAACTCTGTTTTATCATTCTTTGATCAGATCTACGACAATCTCAGTTCTTGGTCGGAGAGACAGGACACCGCACTTGTGTTACACTCATTGAGAAAAATGTACCACAAACTAACACGGTATTTACAATGAATAAATAAATAATCTAATCTAATATTTTTTTTTACATTTATGTTAGTCATAAATCATGAAAATCCATTGATATGAATGCATATATTGCTTTTAAATGTGTACTTTTTAAAATGCTGTCAAAGGCATTCTCAGACATCTCTACCGATCATTAAAAAAAATTCTGACGCTAAATCTAACTGTGATTAAAGGACGGTGGGATAATTTCCCATACATTTGGGAAAATTGTAACCTCGCCGTCCTTCTCATGATGTCATGGCGTGAAGACTCTCCGAGGGGATCGTGCTGAAAGGATCGGTGTGCCGAGCCAATGTAAACGGGGCGCCTTGGAGCCACGATGCAGCGTTGAGAACACGGACACCAGTTACGAAAAGACTCAGATATGGATCGTTTGGTCTGAGCGCGACTGCAGCTTGAGTCAATTATTGGTGTCATCTTGATCCAATTTCACTGATCTAAAGGGGAACAGAGGGAATGAGGAGGTGGGGGTGCAGAGGAGGGCAAATTCTGGTCAAATATCCTGAGTGCACAGCACCCCTACCCCAAAAAAACCTTTCCCCACCTCAACCAGCCGCCGGTCACTTCGACCCCCAACGGGGCCAGAGGGTCAGTGGCAAAAAGTGTGACACGCTCTTAAATTTAATGAGTGGTGATCGCAGGGCGGCGACATCACATTACACCTGCATATGATTCCAGTTCGTGTTCACGTGATGATTTGATTTCCATAATCTCTACTGATATCCTGATGGTGAAACATATTACATCGTGTAAGGTGAGTTCGTATAACTCTTGCAACGTCTTAGCCTGATCTAACAGGAATTTAAATATTTTACCTGACGGAAAATTTGGATGAATTCGTACATGAGAACCTTACAAAAATGTACAATTTTATGTGAAATTAACACTCAAAGTGTATATATAATCCACACCTCAAAGTGTGGATTATACAGTTTATACACTGTGAGAGTTAATTTGCACATTTTTAACACTTGTGTACAAATCTTGGGTTGGCTACGTAATACATAAGTAGGCTGATACTTCTCAAAAGAGGGTAAATTGTATTTGGTAGTAGCTGTTGAAAAGAAAATAACCATTGTAATAAAGCAACGTTTCAATCATCTCCTGGTAAAATGTTTGAAATTACAAGTAAAGATGGGCTTCAATGGAAACGCCTTTAAATACCAACTTGCTTTGAGACACATACCACGCAGACACGGTTTGGACGGCCCTACAAAACCTGAAAACATCCATAAGCCCTGTTGAGATCTGAGCAAATCTGCCTCTGGTCTTTATCCACACGACCTACACAATATATTACAACCTCCTACCAAAACATAACATAACATGGTGGTGCTTTCGTTCTGTCGTCCGCCGTATCATCTTTTCAATTATTTTAAATCCTTACGATGACATTTAGTCTGTTTACACTGACAATATTGATATTATTGTAGCTAATGGTTTTTGGTGTGGCCATGAAGTGATCTACATACATCTGTTTTGCCTGATTTCCTTGAGATAGTTAATGCCGTCCGAGTATTGGGTTACCTGTGCGAAGCGTGCGCTTGAAGCCAGGTGCTGCTGAGTCTGGTTACCGGAGCATCACTCAGCAATGGATGTGAAATACTGGGTTAAATAGACAGAAATGGTAAACCACTGTGTTTGGACATCACAGGTTAGATACCAATGTGAAAACCGTACCAACCGATTTCACATTTTTACACTGTAACATTTTGCAAGAAATATAAAAACTTTCTTGAATGTTTTATTCTTATGCATAGTTTATGCAGCCAGTATTTTATGAGGTCCCTAATTCATAAGAATTAATATACAGTGTTATTCATAGAAATTAATTTGATTATTAGAGAAAACAATAATGCAGCCCCACACGCAGTGTTAACAGTTACTGTAATTTAAAGACTTTTCCCTTTAAAAAAGTAAAGTGAGGAATTACTCTTCCGTAATTTAATTACAGTTACTTCAATTACAGTTAATGTAATTGATCCAAATACTACGTATACAATACTGGAATTGACATTAAAATTCAAAGTCTAACTTTAAAATGCACGTATTGATGTATCTTTCCTCACATTTGTAATACTTCAGTCAGTTAACAAGAGTACTTTTTGTAGTTTTTTATATTATTTAATTAAATGTTTCATGTCTATCCTTGAATCACTTAAAACGAATAAAGGTTGCTATAGGATATAGAAAGTAATTAGTAATAAGTAATTCAATACCTTTTGGAGAGAGTCATTTGTACAGCAATATAATATTGGATTTGTAATTAATAACTAGTAGTGAATTACTTTTTTATTACCCAACACCGCCCACACGTAAACTAAATGTCACAAAGTAGTGAAGGTAAACAACCGATAGTTTTATCCCCGGTAAGCCAAATACATTTTTGCATCTCCTTTACACAATCTGACATTTTTCTTTAAAAGAATTAGACAGTCTTACAGAAGAGATTTTCCGATAACCTTTTCCCTTCCCGATACCGATTCCGATATCTGTGCTCAGGGTATCGGCTGATATCGAGTACTGAGCCGATTCCTGGGTTTGTATCTTGCAGCTGTACTAGCCCTGTATGAATTCATTTTATTTTATGGTATGCTTCAGAAATATTAGTATCGGTATCGGGACAACCCTAGTTTACAGTAGACTATATAGCTACAAGCTATATACTGTAGCTACCTTAAATTGTGAATCAATATAACGTGTAGGATTTTCATTAGGAAAATCCATGAATCCATTTGCCAGTCTCAGGACATGACTGGGAGCACTCTCATAGTAGTTGCCATCTTTTAAGCATAAAACAATTTGAATGTTAGAAACGTTTTTTTTTTTATTAAGTTATTAACGCAAACGCACATACGTCATTTTACTCTAAAACATATTGCGCCATTGCAGTTTGTGCTAAGTGTGTTCCTGATAATCCCTGACATTAATACACACGTACAAACACACGCCTGATACAATTACAGTTACACACTCGGATACAATTGCAAAGACGCTAAACGCATAAACAGAGTGCAGATCTCTGTATATGAGGCACACCACACGGACGCACACACACACAGGAATGGTGAAAGTCTATCCGAGTCCATGTCTGACAGAGGGGCTAAGAGGTTGGCGGCACATTGCAGGTTTATTGAATTAATTACGATAAGGATCAGAGCTTTAAACGGGGGTGAGACACTGGCTGGAAAGACACTGGAGCCCTTCAAGCAATCTCTCTCTTTCTCTCTTTCTCCCAGCGCATGATTGGATTGGTCGTGTCAGAGTTGAACTGTGTGTGACAGTAACTAACTCCATAAGGTAAGCCGAGGGTTGAGCTCGGTCAGCCGCACAACTTGTCCACTCGCTACACGCGAAAAATTAGTCCTGCATACTGAACAAATAAGGGGCTGGGCTCGGCCCGGCGGTGTGTGTGTGATGGCAGGGGGTGAGGTTTGGAAAGGTTGAAGGGGTCACTGCAGATACAGTTACCAGATCAGAAATAAAGAGGGTCATTCTGGCATGACACATTTGTGTGTGTGCTTATTTTCAAATAAAACATTAAAGCTTGAATGTTTGAGTGACGTATGAATGAATAACCGAAATACAGGTGTGTTAGATTCCTGTCGAGTTTGCTTTGTAGATTGACACCCCAAAGGCAGGAATGGTTTTCATGAAGAGCTCCTGGGTTTGTGTGTGTGTGTTTTTACAGAGCAATTACAGTGATTATAATCAGTAAATGTGTGCTTGTGTGTGTTACAAATGCTCTTTATAAATGTTTTGACGGGTAATCTGTGTTTTGTAACGAAATCAAGCATTTATTTTGCCAAACGCGTAATATTGTCTGTTACGTATAATATTTATAATAACCTTGAATGAATTATCAACAGGGTCATATCCTTACGATACCAAATGAACGCTTTTTATAGCGCAGTGTGTTTATTTGGCTGTGTTGACATTCGGTGATGTTTACGTTTATTAGGATCATAATTTCTAAGCTCTTTAAGATAAAACACTATGGTATTTCAAAGATTCTCATCTGATCTCTAATCTTTCCCAGTGTGTGTGTGTGTGTGTGTGTGTGTGTGTGTGTGTGTGTGTGTGGCAAGGCTAAGTGTGAACAGATGTACCACAATATTTTCTCAGTAAGGGAGAATCACAGTGCGACAATAACCTACAGCTGAATCAGCGTACTGTCCTGCCACACAAACACACGCACACGCATACACGCATACACACATAAACATCGTCTCTAACCCACACCCACGTGTTTAAACATACTGAACATTCCCCAATGCAGAATGCACACACAAACATATAAAAAGTAAACTGTCTCATTAAAATAGACATCGAATGTCTGGGTGTCGGAGTGATGTGACATTACACAAGACATGAATGTGATGTTGCTACTGTCAATACAGCTCATCATCAAGCCAACGGCGTTGCAAGTTTCCGCATTTTTATTAAAATTATTTTACAAAATGATAATGCTTTGTTTTAAAGCCCATCAGGTAACAATAACATATCAAACTTTATAAAGGTAAAAGTATGGGTAGAGGTGACTCTCTATCTGCTTTTTTGCATGTTGTCAAGACGGTCGGCTCAACAATTTGTAACCATGATGATATAAGCTTACAAAGAACGACTTGCTTATGGCAATTAACATTACTATTAAAGGGGTAGTTCACCCCAAAATAAAAAAATTGTTCTGCTAAACAGAAAGGAAAATATTTGGAAGAACGTCAGTAACCAAACAGGTCTCATTCCACATTTACTGCCATAGTAGGGAAAATAAATACTACGGGAGCCAATGGGGAATGAAAACTTTTTGGTTATTTTTTTGGGGTGAAAAGAAATTTGGAACAATCTGAGGGTGTGTATATGATGACCGGATTTTCATTTTTGGGTGAACTATCCCTTTAATTAACATTTACTATTACTTTTACTATTAGCAATACTTAAAACTATATTATGTTAATAGTGTAGAATAACACATGCAGGATGTTTTCGACTATTAAATTATAATCTATAGTATAATCAACACTCATCCATAGTACCCCTGGATTTACTGTATACTTGGTCAAATGTACAGTTCTGAATGAGTTGTTTTCTGTTCTTTATCAGGTAGGCTGGTTTACTCGGCTGACTGATAGATGAGGGTGTTATACAAACATTGACTTCTGATAATGTAAACATCAGTGCAATAATTTGATCTTAAATCATTAATTTAAAGATAACATGGTGAAATACTATCTCTGACGCTAATTACAGATAATGTGTCAGGTGGTCTGTGCTAATAATGAAAAATGGATTTCAGTCATCACCTAGGGTTGATGCTGTGGAAGCTATTTGTATAATGACACCTTAACACTGCCTTTTGGAATGACACAGCGCTGTGGTATCACATTTACAAACACTGCACACACACACACACACACACACACACACATACATGCCAAATGGCAGTTTTCACTCCACACCAAGACTGGTAGACATTCCATTGCGTCAGGGCTCCCACACCTGGCATGTAAAGACATTGCTCCGTTTCTGAAAATGAAAACGTGTACATCCACTTCTTCTGTAAAACAATGCATCATATTTTGCAGTTTTAAATATTATGTTTTTCCTTGTATAAACAGATACACTATAAATTATTTCTGACTTCCTTAATTCCCCTGACACCAACGTTTTTCACAGAAATCTGATTCTCTCACGAATACCAGCATGGAAGTTTCTGTCCGCTTACTGAACCAACACTTTTAACTTCCTCACTATTTAAGCTCTTACTCTTCCGGTCTGCAGTTCTCTTTATCGATTTTAGAAATAACTTAAAAATACACTGTCAAATTAGATGGTGTGCCCCAAGGACAAGTGTTAGGTTCATGAGAGTTCATTGATTGATAGGACTGCAATTATCTGCACTCATATCTATTATATTCTCTCTCTCTCTCTCTCTCTCTCTCTCTCTCTCTCTCTTCACTTTTGGATTAGATTTAGACACACCAAAAGCTTTTCTCAGATCTCTGCCAGCTGTGATATCCCACTGCCACACTGTCCTACATACACACAGCTCAAGGAGAGCATGCAGTCATGCACACATCTGAATAAGCACTGTAGATAGGCATGTCATCTGTGTCTCTAATCTGTTGTTGTTTTTATTGGTGCTTAAAGGTATAGCTCATAAAAAAATGTCATAATTTATTAATCTGCAGGTCAATTAAAACCTGTAAATAAGTATTTTTAGCAGAAAACAAGTCACATTTCTCAGTGTTTTTTTTTGTCATTACAATATTCTGTTTAACACAAAAAGAGATATTTTGCAAACAGTTCTAGGGCACATTTGACTACCATTAAAATGTTTCTACTATGGTTGTCAGTTGCCAACATTCTTACAAATATCTTTCTTTGTATTCAGCAGGTTTTGAACAACTTGTAAATGGATTTTGGATAAACCCTCCATTTAATGACTGATAAAAGCTTGTGGATAGACTCTTGTGTGATTGACAGCTGTAGGTAAACAGTTAATTCTCTCTCTCTCTCTCTCTCTCTCTCTCTCTCTCTCTCTCTCTCTCTCTCTCTCTCTAACACATGATCCCCCACATCGTCCCTTCGGCTGGCTGCACTGTTGAGTTGTGTATTCCAGCTGGTCTCTTCTCTCTAGTTTCTGATGTTTGATGTTTCTACTGAGCCCAAAGCTTCCCTCATGAGCTTATATATATGCGTGTGTGTGTATGTGTGAAGTCCAGGTGTTTGCTATTTGGGGGTTGTCTGTCAGTCTTGGTTTGGTTGGGGTGTGTAGAGTGTTTTTGAGTATGTCTAAGTGTGTTCACCCCATGTATGCATGGTTGAATTGGGCCGGGTGGAAAAATTCCTTCCATACCAATAATCCTCATATAGACACCTGTATCAAAAACACAGGTTTATTTAACAGATTTATTTGTTGAAGTATAATATACTGTATATACAGCTTAATGTATGTAGGTAGGTAAAATTAAAATTTTTGTTTAATTCTGTGAACTACAAACAATATTTCTTCCAAAGTTCAAATTTTTTTATTTACATTCATTTGCAGAAAATGAAACTGGAGAAACAAGTCAAAATAGGAAAAGATGCTCTGAGACATACATCACCTACTTTGACCTACAGGTGCGTCTTTGTTGGTCATGTGACCAAGTGGAAACACAAACAAATACATATTGGATAAGCCATTTAATCGTTTGACTTCTAAAGACAGTAAACATAATTGCTCTGTTTATGTGTTTTAACATGTCATCTTAAAACTCAACCAACTGCTTGTTTGTGTTGTCGGCATTTTTGTATGAATGGATGTGAATCATATTAAAATGTTTCACGTAAAAAACCAAGAATGAAACCCCACCCCAAAACCTAGCATGCAAAAGCAGATCATACTGAGCATACTGCATGGAAACTGTTAAGATTAGATTTGCCGTGAGATTGTGTTGAATCTTAACAATGCTTTGTTCATGAATACTTGAAAATAACCTGTTGCAAAAGGCACACACATGGATAAAAACACGAGGTTGTATTTTTATCTAGTTCATATTACAATGCCAGCGAAATGGCAGGAGGATGTTTGACGGAAAAGGCGTGTCACGTGCATGCATGCAAGCGGGATGTCCAATCAGAAAGCTGCGTCATTAACTCTCTTCCTTTCCCATCGCATAGACACGATACAATTAATCAGTGTTCTGCATACACGCATAACAACATCTCGCTCTTTTCTCATTTTTTCATCTGCCACTCAACCAAGTCTTTCCTGGTTTCCCGCGTCATCTGCTGTGTTTCCTGTCTGAAAAAGCTCTAATCATTCTCCATTTCTTGTTTCGAGCAGAGAACATCCCTCGTCTTCCCTTCATGTCTCGTCGTTCATTCAGCTCTAATTGGGATCTGTCATCGCCGGGATCTGAGGGTTTATTATTAGAGGGGTGCTTCCTGTTGCAGATAAAAATAATCAAAGGGCTCTGCGAACACATGTAATAGGGTGTCCTCTGGGGCGGGTATCGTGTGTGTGTGTGTGTGTGTTAGGACGAGGGCCTGCTTCGATATGGTCTCGCCGAAGTCTGTCTGTTGCTTCTTTGTCAGGGGTGAATTCAGGGGTCGGATGTAGATGTCTTTAGTCACGTGTTACCACCACCATACCTCTTACACCCCTCCTGTCCACCCTGTTCAACCACGGAGCAGTTCAGTCTGCCGTTTGTCAATTAACACCTAGTCACTCTGAACCCTCCCCTTCAAACAAGTAAGAAATAAAAAACCTGTGAACCAGACATGGCCCTCCATTCACTTAGTCTTTCATTACCACCCACCTCCACTCACACACACACACACACACACACACACTCGCACACGCTATCTGTTTTCACCATCCACCTCGACAAGAGAGTGAAAGGGAAGAAAAATGTCAGCGGCCATTTTGCGCACCTGTCAGCTGTGCGGTGACAATATGGCAGCTGCTGATTTGTGAACATAATAATTTATAATTGTAACAGAATGTAAAAATGCTAAGAACCTGAAAATACTGTATACAGTTAACGGCTACACTTTATATTGATAGACATCATACTGATGATAAGTAACTTTGCAGCTACTGTACATGTCAACTAATTCTCATTGCAGTATTAGTACAGTGTTAGGTTAAGGTTAAGGTTAAGGTTCTGGTTGGGTATTGAGTATTATTGGGTTAGGAGAACATGCTATAAATGTTTTTCTTTTATGAACTATTATAATAAATTGTTAGTTAATGTTTACTAATACTTCACTCATTGGTAGTTCACAAGAACTATATTTTTCTAATACGGTGATACATGTACGTTTACAGTGTAATGTTAAAATAATGCATTTAGTAAATACAAAATATCATTCACTATATTGAGTACTCTCTCTACAAATGGTGCATCAATAGGTAACTGGGTAATATTTATAATAGGTACATCTCTTTTAAAAGTAAAATAATAGAGACATAAAATATATAGATTACTATATTTTATTGTGATTTTTTTTCTAATAAGGTGGTACATGTACTTTTACAGTGTAATGTTTTTAGTAAATACAAAATATCATTAACTATATTGAGTACTCTCTTTAAAATGGTGCATCAATTGGTTCCATGAAGAACCTTTAACATACGAAGAACCTTTCTGTTTCACAAAAGGTTCTTGGTGGCGAAAAAAGGTTTCCCAGATTATAAAATGGTAAGAAAGAGATCGTTCTTCAAAGAACCTTTGACTGAATGTTTTTTGTGGAGCCAAAATGGTTCTTCATGACATCGCTGTAAAGGACCTTCAAAGCAGCTTTATTTTTAAGTGTGTATATACAGAATGGTCACTTATGATGGACTTTGATTGTACATGTGGCTGCTTGTTTCCATTTGTATTTTTCTGGGCAAACATAGCACAAAGCAGAATTATGTGTCATATCAGTTTGAGGGACAGTACACCCCAAAAAGAAAATCCATTCGTCATTTACTCATCCTCATGTCATTCCAAACCTGTATGTTTTCTTTCTTCTGCAGAATACTAAAGAAGATATTTTGAAGAACACCATTAAAAATAACGATGCTTAAAAGGTTCTTCACAGCGATGCCATAGAAGAACCATTTCCGGATCGAGTAAAGAGGGCTGTCATTCATGAACAAAGTTTTCCCTCAGACCATTTCCCCGATCGCATTTGCACCAACAAAAGGAACTATTTAGTGACCTAAGCCAGTCGACAACAACGTCATAAGTGCGTTCGTCGAAACAACAACCAAAAAACACAAGATAGGCCAGTTGGTGTTTGCCTACATCACAGGTCGTACCTATCCTGCTGGTTTAGACCCTATCGTCGGAGATGGATTCTTCGGAGCTTAAATACTGGCCGGTTCCTGCAGTGCAAACACAACAAAAAGCAGGCACTTCCGGCAAACTACGAAATAGTTCCTGCGGTGCGAAAGCCCCTATTCAGGCAAAGGTTCTTTAAAGAACCATCTCTTTCCTACCTATAATCTGAAGAACCGTTTATCGCCACAAAGAATCTTTTGTGAAAGGTTCTTTGGATGTTAAACGTTCTTTATGGAACCACTTACACAAAATGGTTCTTCTATGGCAACATGATGCACCTTTATTTTTAAGAGTGAACATAACCAAAGAACATTAAACCCCTTTTACTTCCATTGTATGGACACAAAACATATTTTTTGCTTGCTAAGGAAATGAATAAAACGTGTGTGCTGTTGGTTAACAGGAAGTGTTATCGCTCTTTAAAACATCTTGCCGGACTGGTTACCAACACACTCTCTCCAGTACAGAATACAGTATGTAAATGACTTGAATGGAAAGGATAAGTTCATCTAAAAATCTACAATTTGTCACCTTTTCCTTAACAAACTTCAAACTTTATTACAAACTTTAATGGCTGTTTCATTTGTAGCTTCCGAAGGGAGATGTTTTGTTAAACGTGCATGTTCCTCCAAGTTCAAACCTGTCAACTAAATGATCATACAGGAAGATGACTGCATGACCTTTCATCACTCTCTGTGTTTCGGCCAGTGTTTCATTTTAGTGCTTGAAAAAAAGGTTGATTGTTTCATTGAACTCAATTATTAACCAGCTGAAATTTCATTCTCCAAAATCAGGGTAAGTTTTTGTGCAATACAGACAGACTTAAAGAAGAAAATGTAAGTGTTGACTAGAGTTCTAGCGTTTCCAATGTGTCTGGTAGTCTCATAGGAGGCATAAAACAAAACAGGCCAAAGTCTAACCTCCTCTTCAAAGTTGAAATACCACATGCATGGGTTATTTTGGAATAAAAGGGTCTTCCTGCATTGAGGCATAGGAAGGTGAACAGGAAAATGTTTGGCAGGACTGGAAGTGTAAGCACCTGCATGTGATTTGAGGCTGTCAGGGTCTGACTCCATCTTCTAAATCTGTGTCTACTATTTTAAAAAAACACAAGTGAAATTCTGCTTCAGCTGTGTGTGCGGGCAAAACATGACAGACAGCTGTGTCGTGTCACCATCCATCCCCTCATCACTTCCTGTCTCTGTAAACCGGCTGTGTTCACAATGGAACGCTACTGTACAGTATAAACCATTGTTACTTAACAAGGACGTAAAGATATTCTGGCGACCTGTATGATGTTTTCATCACTGAAAAAAGTAATAGTAAATATGAAGAGTGAGTGTTTACATTAACACTGTGACACTATTGTTGGTCGTCAAAAATAAAAGAGCAGGAATATGCCAAAAACACAGATTGAGAAGTGCACAAAAATAGAAAGTAGTACCATTACTTTCTTGCACGTTGGTTCAGTCTTGTGGGCTAACAGGTTTGTCTTCCCCCTTCCGTGGATCAACTAGGAACTCAACACTAGGCACGGTACCAGAACACCACTGCACTCGGAAAACGACACCTCCTGCTCCAAACAAGTAGACATTCAGATGTCATTTTGTTAAATGCATCATTACGCAACATAAGCACTTTTGGAAGCACTTTTCCACATTTACTTCATGCATCTCTACACATCAACTGTGACTGTGTCCTATTTAAGTTGCCTTCGTATATATTTTTTTATAGCGTTTTAATCATGCCACGCTCGAAAAACCCACCACCCTCCGTGTGGCGAGCAGTGCAGGACTAGAGACGTGAGGGAAAGGCGCGAGGCCGGGCACGTGAGTGATAACAATCCCCACCTCCACCACAATCCCCAACTCCGCTTCCTCCGAATGCATCTTTCAGGTACCCTTCATTTTCATCCTGTATGCATCCTGATTTAGATTATTTTAACAGGTGTGGATCCTCTGGATTCGATTATACATTTTTCATATCACTATCGGCGGTTTCCAAAGTGGGGGATTATTATTGCTGTTGCACTCCACAGGCAGAGAGTTGGCCCAGAAAAGTTTCATTCTGCTGACTTTAAATATTGCTATTGTTTAAATCTTGACGGTAGTGGTCCTGACAGAAATGTAGATTCAAGGGGCCAAAAGACCAACTCATGTCAAGACATGTGCACAATTCTCTTGTTACTTCTGTTATGTACGGCCTTGGATCCATGAACACTAAATAGACAACCTCTCCAGTGCCTATACACTGCTGACATCTTTTCGTCTTCACTAGTGGTTGCTTCTGTTCAGTGGCACATAATGCTGAAGATGCATGATGATAAGTGATCCTGGTCTCCCATTGTCCCACTGCACCCACTGTCCATGCTACATCATCCCTGGTCCCACGTAGCTGTAGATTCCTTGACTGACCTGCCTCCATCACAAGGTAATACCACCATCTTAGATGTAATATTTGTGTTTTATCCCTTTACAAGCATATACTGTATTCTGGTTCTTCGACTCACCCGAGGCCACTGTGAAGAGACCACCAGTGACTGAAAGTCGCAGTCGTTTTTATTTCAGTATTGTGATGTATTTCCGATTGAAACCGAATATCAAATGAGAAAAATTCGAGGTTGCGGTTGTTTTTGACTACTAGGAATTTACTGAATGTATAAAACTCAGAAATGGAGCTGGCAGCAGACTGACGGCTGGAGGGGATATCAGATCTGCCCAAACTGACATCATCAGGAGAGAAGAAGATTACGAAAAGAAAACGTTCCTTTGGGGATTGACTTGCATTGTTTACAATAAAAATTAGTAATGTGATCTGACAAGTTAAATGGGTCGATTTTGATGTCCTGAGGAATGTCTACATGCCAGAGTTTCTTCATTGTATTACATTTATTTATAGGTAATAATGAAAAGAATATGTCTGTGCATCAGTGACCTGGTGTGTTAAAGGTGCAATTTTTGGAAATGCAATATCATTTACATAACTATGTCTTCCTTACGTAATAAAGCGTATGTTTTTATTACCTGATCTATTTCTATCTACATGCACCACGGGTCCCCTTGCATGGAATTCGCCATGTTGTTTCTACAGTTTTGTAAATAGGTTATCTCCATCTGCAAAGAAGCAAAACAAAGTCTTGTCCTGTAAGAGTCGCCAATAAAACACAATAATACTAAAGGAAAAGCAACATACCCGTTTCTCTCTTTTCTTTTATCAACATATTGCAGCCTATTGACATAGTGAGTGATTTATACCGGCAACATGATAATGACAAATATGATGATGACATCAGCCAGATGATTTAGACCGAATCATTTATCAGAAAATATGACATCACTTTAAGCATGATGTTGAGAATCACTGATTTACTGTAATTGCTTGTTTTGCTTTTTGTAGTGAGATGGCCTTTCGTGCCACAGTTTCAGATCCACCCCGAGCCTCTGATGGGGCTTTTCCTGCCAGGCAGAAGTGTTGATTGACGGCCGTTGGCTTGACGGACCCCCGCCTGCTTTAATCAGCTTTGGTTCGGCAAACTAAAAGGGTTTCTTTTTCAAAAAAGCTTCTGAGCTTTGTCCCAAAAACAAACACACACAGCACTTCCTTCAGGAAAAACGGTCACAGCTCGTGCGTGTGCACGCGGCTTTGAAGTGAACATCCAAACGCACACGCCTTCATAGGCGCTTTTTGATGGAGCTACACACCAATAAAGCAGAAAGAAAACATAGGCCGTGTGCTTGGTTTATGCATTGCGTGTGTGTCTTTAAGCGTCTGAAAGAGAAAGAATGGAGTTGACAGAGAGGACACAGCCTGGTTGCTTATTAGACCGGTGACCCCGTGTGTCTGAGAGGATCAGGAAATAAACTAAAGCAGAAGTTTTCTCGCCCCCACTTTTTAAATCTTTGGATGACTATAGTGTATAAACAAGCACTTACTTATTGAGTACACGTGTGTTGTTCTGTAAATATTGTATGAGATTTTTAAGTTTTAGGGTACAGAAGACTGAGAAGTACGGTCCAGTTTAGGGGTTAAAGATTTGGAATAGGGTAGTGTAATTACAGGTAGGCCTATGACGTTTTTCACAGCATCCATAAAGCTTCAGAAATGATGGTTCTAGTGGGGGAATTGGTTTTACAAGTTCCATATTGTGCCTTATTAACAGGGACGTGTCAACTGTCAACTGCCCATACGCCCTTCTCGACTCACGTTGCCCTTCCAAGGTGGAAAATAATTAAAACAATAAATCGTACAATGGATGCAGAATTTCACGTATAGGCCTAGATAAAGAAAAACGCAAAGCCTCATTTACTTCCCTATTCGGGCAACGAAAATGAAAGTCAGTAGGAGAAGGGCAAACCCTGTTTACATGGGTGCAGCGCTGGATGCGACCGCCACCTGAGCTGAGCCTGCATGAGCGGCCCTAGAAGGAGATTGTCGCGGTTGTCGGGTGAGACGACTCAACGTTGTTGGTAAAGGCGAGTTTTTGATGTATAACAAATGAACGATCATCATCATGAAGTTTTATGAAATGAATTAAAATCTTCATAAATCAAGGCTGAGTTTGCCACGTTTAACCTAAATAATAAGATCTTCATATAGCCCGTGAGGTTTTCTTTAGTTTTTTTGCGGTGCCCTTTTTTCAGGTCATTGCAACTGCCCCTCAAAATTCATGTGCACATCGCTGCTTATGAAAGCTCCAAGAGTGCTTGCAGTAATAAAATGGTCAACGATTTTACTCTTACTTTTATTTATGACAAAAATGTCATAAAAGACAGTCTAATAAATCTGTTAAAATAAATGAAACGTCAAAACACCACTCTTTTGATCTGAAGGCATATGCTTAAAGTTTAAAATTTGTTTAGTTTAAATTGATTTCTTCATTTATTGATAAATTGATCAAAACATCTACAGTAATAAGAACTCAGAATATCTCCTTTCATACTAATCAGTATTTTCTCAAATGTAGAGAAATATAAATAAAGAACGAGTGACCTCAACATAACAATTTAATTGTAGATATGAAAATGAACTCAATTATGAGTTTGACATTTTTTATTTAACATTTGGCAATGTGAAATGATGGGGAATAATTAAATATATAAAAATGATCTAAACAATGTATTGAGTGAGAGAGGAGACTATAAATAAAGGTTATATAAAGAATTTATACATTATTCATTATGAGCATAAATGTGCTACGCAAATAATTGAATAGAAATTGAAAAATGTAATCTAAGACTTGAATATATTGTTTCCATACATATTTTTTGCCTGTTGCTTTATGGTTTCTTGGATGTTCGGGGTCCTTGCTAGGGCATTGCTGACCAGTTAAGGGTGCTGCTTACTGGCCCGAGGTGTCTCACTCAACAAGCCACACGTTTCCTTCGCATCTACAGCCAAAATGATTTTAAATGAGTTACATGTCGAGGTTTAACCCCTAAGGTTAAGCAACTTTTTTTTAAAGTACCGCATGCTTGCTTTAGCAAATACGACAAATTAAAAACCACAAATTAAAAATGTAAAGTCACAGTACTTTCAGAAATATGTGAATGGAAATGAATTACAAGCATGGATATTAAGAACAAGTGTAGTTGTGCTCAGTTGTCCTCCTAACCCTGCACACTTTTTTTACTTTTTAGTGGCCGAACTTCCTGTGGCCGAACATTTCAAGAACTTTCTCTTTCAAGATTTGTGGTATGTGGACTGTCATCATACTGCAGAGATGCGGATCCTGATCCCCGAGCCTCTGCGCTCGAGTTTAACAACAGCCAGGCAGGATTATCCACACCAGATGAAACTTTAGACCCATTTCAAAGAGATTGACAAGGATTAGACAATTACCTGTTAATGCCCTCATCTGCTGAAATGCTACAGTAAACAGACCTCATCTGGGCTGGATTATGTACACAAACACACACACGCCAAAAACATAAAGATCAGTAACGTGGGACTTTACTAAAGTTAACACACTGAACACTGACAGAGATGTCTTTGGATGTGACGTCAGTGTGAAACAATATGGCCAATGTATATTTAACTACGTATACCTTGGGTGAAAACAGCCCTCAAATATTGAGTAAATAAGACAAAAGTCTAAATCTGACCGGTTGCTTTTCTATGTGATGTGATGTGTAATGTACATGGCACGTCGTCTTTGGCTTGATATGGTTGTGATATGAGGTTTTATTTTAACTTTGGTAATCATCTGCTCTGACTTGTATCTTGAAGACACATCTTGAAAGATCTGTCATCCTTTACTCACCCTGCTGTCACTTTAAACCTGCACGGTTTTAGTTCTTCTGCGACACACAAATGAAGATTTGGTCATTTTTCTTCGGTGGTCTCCATTGATTTCTATTGTATGGACACAAAACCAATGCAAGTCAATGGGGACCGAAGGTTTTCTATTACAAACATTATTCAAACTATCTTGAGAAAGAAAGTCATATAGGTTTGAAATGACAAGATGCAAACAAAAGGTGAACTATTCCTTTAGACACAAGGTAGCATTTCGATATTCATTATGACTCCTTTTTTCTCTTTCTCTTTTTTATTTGCTTTATGTTTGCTCTTCAATGTGTTTTCGGTAAAGGACGTGTAAAAAGAAAATGTCAAAATAATGCATCCATTAAAACATACAACCAACCTCATATATGTGCAAGAGTTTCCAAAAAAGGCATAAATCAAAGTTTTCTGTTAAAGGGATACATCACCCAAAAATGAAAAATCCTGTCATCATTTACTCGCCTTCGAGTTGTTCCAAATCTGTATAAATGTATTTGTTCTGATGAACACGGAGAAAGATATTTGGAAGAACGCTTATAACCAAACAGATATCGCCCCCATTGACCCCAATAGTTGGAAAAATACTTTATCATATATTTATTGTTCTGTAAAACACAAAAGAAGACATTTTGAAGAATGTTGGACTTTTGACCGCCATTGTATTTTTCCTACCATGGGAGTCAAGGGGGGGGCAAAATCTGTCTGGTTATAAGCACGCTTCCGAATATCTTTCTCTGTTTTCATCAGAACAAATAAATGTATACAGATTTGGATGTAAATGAATCATAATAATAAATGATCATTTTTGAGTGAATATTCCTTTAAGGGAATTGGAAAAAGATGGAAAATTGAACTAGACCGAGATGTGAGAGCTTAAATGAATGATGGATGTAGTAAATGAAAGAAGAGAAAGCAACAGATTATTGGGGTCCGAGGCAGGTTCAGAAAACTCTTCTCCCTGTGGATTTGAAGACGTCCTGTTTTACTTTTCCTTTCCTGCAGGAAACTACTCCTCACTGTGTGCAGAGACCTCTCTCTCTCTCTCTCTCTCTCTCTCTCGCTCACATGCACGCAAACTATTTCAATTATGTGTGCAAATAAACACTTGCAGATTTCGAGCTAAATGAACATACGTACAACACAGACAACTGATACACATC
Source organism: Barbatula barbatula (assembly GCF_947034865.1). Taxonomy (NCBI): domain Eukaryota; kingdom Metazoa; phylum Chordata; class Actinopteri; order Cypriniformes; family Nemacheilidae; genus Barbatula; species Barbatula barbatula. Next base: position 20,721,199 of record NC_136782.1, read on the forward strand.
TTTTCACGCTGCCTGACCGCCCCTTGGGTGTTTTATTACTGTAAACATTTTTTATTATACTTCTGTCCATATTTTCACACCTATACTATGCCACAGTCATTCCAGGCACCCATCTGCCTTTCGTATGTCAAAAACCCAAACCGGACTACATAAGAACTACATCAATTATTAAGGGGGACAAAACTGAGCATAAGAGACGTGAAGAGCTGAAGTTAAACAGCTGGCTGACACAGCGGCAGCAGTGTCCCGGCTGCATTAACGTCTCTTGTTGTCGTGGAGATTTGACAAGATAAGATCTTCCACGATTCATAGCCGCTCGCATGGAGTTTATGCCTTTTGTGCTGTGGTCCAATGCCGTGCCAAGAATGATATCTGGTCGCTTAGCAACAGCAGGGCATGGGGGTGTCAGGTGGAGACCCGCCCCATCGCACAAACCGAACCTAGACTCGTTCACCTGAATTAACTTGGCTGGTGTTTTTGCTCCATTGACTTTGAGGATTTAAACATGTCAACTGTCATAGCTGCGACTTCCTCTTCCTGGTGTGTTGTGTGTGAGGGACGGCTACGACTCAAGGAAGCGTGCGGATAATGCCTTGTATTCATTGAAGTTCATCAAATGCATGTGCTTTAAACGGGATACGTCACCCAAAATCAATTCTGCTAACATTCTTCCAAATATCTTTTTTTTTGTGTTCAACAGAACACAGACATTTGGAAGAATGTGGGGGGGAGTAATTCATGACAGAATGTTTGGGTGGAGCATCCCTAAATTTGTGTGATTTGTCTGTATATAAAACATGTTATGAAACATCACCGGTTTGATGTTCTATATTAAGAGTCATTATATGAATTAATAACCTAAGTAATTTTCATCTAATCTTCCGAATCGGTATGGGCAGATAACATTGGCAGATATTTAGGTAATCCATGCATCCTAACAGTAAACCCACGGAATTTGGCCTGATTCATGTAAAAACCCAGTGTAGTTGAAAACAACTAGACTTTCACAAGACATTCACTAGAAGCTAGAAAATAGGCCAAGAGCCCGGCAGGCTGAAATTTAAAGTCAATGTCCAAAATGTGCTATAAGAAAGGTCTTTTAAATATGAGTCTGGATTTATCAATGTACGTGACACATATTGAGTGACAAACATGCACCGGGTTTGTATGTGTGTGTGTTGTTCACCTGTGTCACAGCAGGAGCTAAGAACATCTCTCCCTTAATCCCTCTTTCCGTTTCCTCACCCTTACATCTCCACATGCACACTTTTCTCTCTAGTCAAAATACACAGACATCTTTCATCCTTGCTCTATGGACTGATGTGTGTGATCCAGTCCTCTCCGTCTATACCAGTGGTTCTCAAACTGGGGGACCCCAAGATGGGTCCAGGGGTGCTATTTTTTGAAATATATAGAAATGTATCATAAACTTTATGCAAACAAACATCAGAAAAATGCAGAAATAAGAATCATCCAACCAAAAGAATTTATTTTTCAGGGTTGTATGACTGTGCTTTTGGTTTTATTGAAATTCTAGGTTTGGGATTATAAGTCTTTATTCGGGGGCCGCACTCTATACACAAAGGGAGGCACAAACTTGCACTGAAAGAGTTTGAGAACCACTGGTTCGCACCCAAAAATAAACATCCTTACGTCTCAGACCCGGCCAGGAAGTGCAGAACAGAAATTTCCATCTTCCCGAGTTCATTAAGCCTGGAATACATACAGTACTTCTGCTAATGCTTTCTTCATTTCTGCATTACCTCCCCTTCTCTCATCATATACAATAACTATGTATTTTGACACTTTGACCAATGATAGATATTGTTTACACCTAAAGGGGCATTTTTACTGCTCTTTTGCAAATCTTTGGCATGGAGGCACAACCCCAGCATGCTTCTAAGGACCGGATGAATGTTGGGCATTAAACATGTCTTTGTTTTTCCATTTATTTAAAAAAAATAAAGGCATTGCTGTTCGTATGAAAATGTAAATAATAAAGTCATCTGACTTTTTCATAAAATTTCAACATTGTTGAAAAGAATAAGAAACATTTAGATTCATAGATTAGTTTTACTCAGTTTTTTACAGTTCTCTTTTTTATTAATTTTATTTCAAAAGATATACAAAATAGTTTCGGCTAGCCATATGTTTTGTGTATTTGTTTTGTATAAATCAGCTCCAGAATGTGTGTTCTCGTCTTTGCTGTCGTTTAATGAAATTCTACGGAAGCATTACGCATGGGTTTTAAGCGATTTAAAAACGTGTTTTGTTCACTTACATCACGCAATTGTATTTTTTGTTAGAAAAGTAAAATGTTGTAAGGGAATATTGGCATGAGTAAATAAAACATTACTAATATTTTAAGATAAGCGCGTGAATGGAAGGTTGCAATATCTTTACCATAAAACACTCATCTAAACGAGCAGAAACATGCACATGCTTATACATTTCTCCACAATAAAAGAAAAAAATAGGATTTGATAAAATATTAATATTATTGCCAAAATTAATAAATTGATGTGATCAAACGATGCGGATCATAAAAGTCAAGTCAAGTCCGCTTTATTTATATTGCGCTTTTTACAATGTTCGAAAGCAGCTGTACAAGAAAACATTGACTATAAGCAAAACATATAAGGTTATGCAAGTCAAAACACAGGTCAAATATCAGACAAAGAAAAGAACGTTTTGTTAAAAACTTGACTTAAAGAGAATATGGCCAGAGATGCCCGGAGCTACTGGAGCGCATCCTCATCGAGTTCTGTTAACTGCGCAATAGCGTTTTGCTATAAAACCGAGATGCTCCTTTAACATATTCCCTCATCTTTTTCACGAACTCCTATGTCGGCCTCCCTGTTGTGTGAGAAAGCACAGTCGAAAAATCAAACGCGTTTCTTCCGCATATTTATCAAAGTAGGTCCAAATAGAATGGAAGTAAATAAATGCACATGTAGGCCTGAACTATGGATAATATATGTAAGTCGCTTTGGGTAAAAGTAAATGTATTTTTAACCTGCATTTTCTTTCATTTTCCTTCACACGTAGATTGGCTTTGCAATGCAACCCAGATTATCGTTTATCATGTGGAGAAGTAAGGAGGAAAAGTGCAGACATGCAAACAAAATAAAAAGCGATTAGATCATCGTTCAAGTATATATTTTCAGCCCCAAAGCGATCTCTTAAAACAGCAATAATAAGAATAATAATGAATGTTGTTGTCACTCGTTTGGTAATACTGACAGAGTGCATTCATGTCATAACTCGTTTTTAGATTGAAAGGAAAGTTGAGATATTATTATAAAATGGTTTGACCACAGGGAAACCTTGCGGGCGTGACACTCATAAATTGATCGATTTATTTTCGCTCGTGCACCTGTTTTATGAATCAATGATGTCTTGTTAAAGTCGGCCTCAGTCACCAGTTGTTGGCTCATTTGTTCTGCTGTGAAACAGCGCACAGAATAATGAAAGGTGTGAAACAAAAGAGCTGAATAATCGCGTCGTGGCAGAAGAATCAGGAAGCTTTATTTCCTTAGCGCATCAAATATACGTGTGTGTGTGTGTGTGTGTGTGGTTGTGCAGGAGAGTAGGCGGGATTACGGAGAAACCAAACCACAATTTGCCCTCCTTCTAGTTCAGGAGAAAGTCTGGGACGCAGGAGCTCGGATAAACGTTTTCCTCTGGCATTGAGCTGCAGACGTACAAACAAGTACGCATTTTATTCGCAAGAAACCATTTCTTACAGAAGACTGCTAAACTTGGGGTTGGACTGCTCTTCGGGTGTGCTGTGGCGCAGGTCGGCCGCGTGCGCAATGATGGCAACTTACCCGGGCCCTGAGGATAGCGCAATGATCCTCGTGGACACCAAGTCGACGGAGAAAGACAGGACCAAAGGCGACCTAGAGCCCGAGAAGTTACCGGACAAATCTGACCCGACCCAGAAACCTCCGTACTCCTACGTGGCGTTAATCGCGATGGCGATCCGCGAGAGCACGGAAAAGCGTCTCACGCTGTCCGGTATCTACCAGTACATCATCTCCAAGTTCCCCTTCTACGAGAAAAACAAGAAGGGATGGCAGAACAGCATCCGACACAACCTGTCTCTCAACGAATGCTTCATTAAAGTGCCAAGGGAAGGTGGAGGAGAACGCAAAGGCAACTATTGGACCCTGGACCCGGCTTGCGAGGACATGTTCGAGAAGGGTAACTACCGGCGGAGACGGCGCATGAAGAGACCGTTCAGGCCTCCGCCGACGCATTTCCAGCCCGGTAAATCTCTGTTCGGCGGGGATGGGTACGGTTACCTGTCCCCGCCCAAATACCTGCAGTCGGGGTTCATTAACAACTCCTGGTCTCCGGCGCCCATGTCCTACACCTCCTGTCAGATGAGCAGCGGGAACGTGAGTCCCGTTAACGTCAAAGGCCTGTCCGCGCCGTCCTCGTACAATCCGTACTCGCGCGTGCAGAGCATGGCTCTCCCGGGCATGGTGAACTCTTACAACGGCATGGGTCACCATCATCACCATCACCACCACCACCACGCGCACCCGCACGCGCAGCAGCTAAGTCCCGCCGCGGCCGCACCTCCTCCGGTGTCCACGGGTAACGTGACGGGGCTGCAGTTTGCCTGCTCGCGGCAGCCCACCGATCTCTCCGTGATGCACTGTTCGTACTGGGAGCACGAGAGCAAACACTCGGCACTGCAGGCGCGGATCGATATATAGAAACCGACGTTTCCACGCGTAAAAACAATACGAGACGGTGATCTGGTCGGATTTGAAATCCACAGGTTAAAAGGCAACACACCCAAATAGATGAAAAGCAAAGCGCGCATGCGGTGTGGGACATGTAACGAGTTGGATTATGAGTCGAAACATTTTGTCCACGTGAGATGTGCTGGACATCTGTATAAACTGTACACTCGTGTCCTGTGGGATGGCCAGCAGATTGAAGGCACCGACATCTGGATTTACAGATCGTGTTTACCTGAATCCCTTCCCAGCGTGCTGTCAGTGACTTTGGAGAGACGTTCTGGGTTCTGGACCCATTGTATTTTATTCTCTTTGCTTTTGAATGTTTAAGGACACAGTGGAGTTCAGAACGGGTAGTTGAACTGAAGCTCGGAGGGGACGCATGTACACGCTCACTCACACCTGTGTTTTGGTCCTTTATTTTCGCGTAGGGCCCTTGATGCGGGGTCTTACAGGGGTCAGCGCACGTGACGGCTTGTTCGGACTATTTTGTATGTACTTTTTTAACAATATGAAAATATGTTGAATTGTCTGTGACACAAGGGACCATGTTTAAATAGCACTTTTCAATATTTTTTATTTTATAGGTCTAGCTTTTTATCTTTTAATAAACTCTTTGTCAACGTAACGGTGGTCGTCAATTGAATAAATTACTATTATTATTATTATTATTATTACGTGGCAATTTTAAGATTAATTATTATAAAAATATAAATTGTTCGACCAACAACAATGTTTCCTTGTTATATAGGCTACCAACACGGCGTTTAGTGCTGTGAAATGTAGGTTGAATCAATTTCTGCTATGTAAAATGTTTAAGGCCAAACATATAAACGGGGGAGATCTGTTTTCATTTTTTTTATTCGTTTAAATGTTGTGTTACAGTTTGTTCACCGCACGAAAATGGGAAAAAATTTGTTTTGGTGTTTTAATAGCCAGCAAATTTGTAAAAAATAATAATATTTTAGGAAATACACAAAAGTTTCAGCAGTAGGGCATCAATGTGATAGATGGCAAAACTTTTGAAGATTTAAGAAAATGAATTATTCAACTGCGCAATACACACACACACACACACACATATTGCCATATTTGCGGACCAGCTTTTTTGATTTAATCGGAAATGTTAAACATCGTTTATGATCACAAAGTTGTTTGGGGGTGTTTCCTGCACGGAATATTCAGATTTTTCTTCGGGGTCAATAAGCCTGGGTCATAGGTACAATACAATGGATGTATGATTGACAGACGCAATATCCATTCAATGAGAATTTTGAACTGCAGTTTGAGTGATACAGATCAGCATCTCATTGTTTTTCACCCACTGACAAGCAGAACTTTTTTATAGGAGAAGTTATTCCGCGTTACAGACATGGTGTCGCCTTTTAACAAAAGAATAGGCTTACATGAGATCACTGTTTTTCAACTTGACCGTATTTCCAAAGAATAATGAACAATTTTATAAATTCTTCGTAAAAAACAAACCCGATTTAAACATTATTTGTAAAGTTATGTTTGATTAAAATGACCCTTGCACAAGAAGAGAGATATTCAGACCTACCCTGAAAATTAAGTCACCGTAACAATGAAACATTTATTAATTTATTTGACATAACAGCAAAACAGAAAAGCAACGAATAAAACACATTTCATCAACATATAATAACATTATAATGCCTAGCAATTTATAGCTTAGTTTATAATTTATAAAATTGTAAAATACATCTCAAATATATGCATGTTTAAAACTGACCCGTTAGGAAAAGCTTAATTAATAAAATATGTGTTCTTCTTTCTCTCTGTTTGCCCTAAAACTGGAGGATCAGGAGTGTCGATCTCGAGCACACACATTTAACAAAATATGTCGAATCTAAACACATCGAATCCAAAATATTCTTTAAAGATTTGGACATATGCATTAGGTGACGTAATGAAACGCATAAGATAATTCAGTAACTTCAAATCTCTTATTATTACTCTTTCTTAATACGAGCCAATTCAATGAATGCAAACCTATAAATCGAACACAATAGCACAGTCATTTATATAAATAATGTTGTAAAAAAATTGTTTTATCGTTATACTGAATTAAAAAATATGTATATCTTACATATTATATAAATTCAACATGTCAATAAATGTTCTCACACACAGCAATATAATCTAAGTAAAAAATGAATGAATGGTATCTCGCTTCCATGTTGGCCATGCCCAAGCGGCGCTTTCTCAGGTGCCAGGTGTGCATCATATAATACACCCGCATGCAGGATGCCCGGGAACAGTGGGAGGTGAAGGTGGGCCCCCGTTAAAGTATGCATGCATTATGTGTGTCAGTGGGCAACAGAGAAAGCTGTTAGCAAAATAATCTGTTCACTTGAAATATTCTTATCGGGGTTGTTCACAGGGGAAACTTGCATTTCAGTTTTACCGAGTTGGTTTTAAAATAATTCATAATATCATTGTTTTCTGTTGCCATTAATAAAAGAACAATAGAAACACAACCTGCAATATTAAATCACTATCAACAACTACTTTATAATAATATAGTTTGGACATTTTAACAAGTGAGATGAATAATAATAATATTTAAATGAATTAATGGATGAATAGTGTTGATCATCCATTGATGTTTTTCTATGTATTATAACTATAATAAAAGTATTATTAATTTAAAGTATTAAAGTGTTATTTCTTCACCGTGAGAGTGTGTTCCCTAAAATCGAAGGCAAGTAGGACTCAATGCATGCGTATTTTAACCTAGTGACATTTGGCTTATATGTCTTTAGTTAAAAATGTCTTTTTTTTAGTTAAATTGACTCCGTTTACTGTATTGTAAGGTTATGTGTGTACGAAGTTATGGCACCAATGGTTGCTATTGCATGCACTTTGTTTGCTGTGTGACTTTGGAAGATTGCTTGTCACATTCAGATCAACTAGACATGAAATTGCGCACAAACGCATCCGAGCACTTTTCCAGCACTGCGCGTTCTGAGAGACGTTTTGCGCACGAAGAGCGACCACGGCATCTCGATCTGACCCGGCCTCTGGTGTCACCACACAGGTTGCCAGCTTCCCGATGCTCGGGTACACAATTGAATTGGCGGGATTCTTAGCAGTGGTTTCCACGAGCTTCTCTGCGCACTGAGCCCCGCGCCTATAGCACAAGACACAGAGGTCAGCAATGTTTGCCAGACACAGGAAAATAGCCAGAGATTTGATTTGCACAAAATCCGGCAATTGTTGTAACGCACAGGATTTTTTGGGAAAATCCAAAATAATTTGGTAAATAGAGATTAGTGGTTTGCATGAAAACGTTTTCCTCCCTTTGCTTTCGGAGATTCAACTTGCGTGATGTTTTCTGTTATCTTCTGTGATGAACAATAGATGACAATAAATAAGCATTCCTCCCAGAAGTGTATTATGATATGCCACGATCGTTTTAAATTGAAAGTGTACACACGGGATTGTTTGGGCAGAGAAAAGACACGCAGTTGTCAATGATTAAGTTTTTAAAATAGACAGCTAATAATAAGAGATGTGTCATCTTCCTTAAGAAGTTAGTTTCGTGCTAACCTTGAAATGACCCCTGGCCTCGGGTGAAAGGGTTCTCAGATGTTATCATGCAATCGTAGAATAACTAACAATGTTTTAGTGAGACAGATACAGTGTTAAATATACACAATTATTAAAATGCTGAAGAGTGAAGACTTGAAACTGAAAACCTGGAATGACTGCATAACATTTGTATTAATTTGGGGACTTTGATGCCAAAGAAAAACCTTTTTTCGGTGTGTTACCATAAAGAAAGTTTAACATCTGAATAATAAAAAGGTAAGAAAGAGATGGTTCTACTACAGTCTTAAAAATAAAGGTGATTCAAATGTTACTCACAGCGATGCCATAGGAGAACAACTTTTGGTTCCACAAAGAAGCATTCAGTCTGAGGTTCTGTAAAAAACCAACTCTTTCATACTTTTTTATCATCTAAAGAACCGTTTTTCGCCACAAAGAAAGGTTCTTCGGATGCTAAAGGTTCTTTATGGAACCAAAAGGTTCTTCAATGGCATCGAAGAACCTTTTAAAGCACATTTTTTTAAGAGTGTAGTCTATGAAAACTTTAGGCCGCAGTGTCTGTTATTGAAAGTTCAACCACCAAAACATTTTGATTGTTGGCACGATGGGAGACTTTTTGACATCATTCTCTCCGACTAGACGTCCAAAATATTACAGTGTGTGTGTATGTAGCTACTGTGTGCTAACACAACTGCGCAAATAATTTACACGAATTTTAGACAAATACATATTCAATTTAAATGTTGTGGTGCTGACAAGCCAGACCCCACCACAGTCACAAATGCACATTTGACTTACATTACATTACATTTAGTCATATAGCAGACGCTTTTATCCAAAGCGACGTACAGATGAGGTAAACAATGGAACAGCATAAGGACAACACAAAGCATAAGCACAAAACTGTTCTCATAACCTATCGCAGTACACAGATTTATACGGACACTCTCGGACCGGAAAGAAATAAAAGTGTCAACCTTTGCCCCGCCACAAGTTTGAAATATAATATAGCAAAATATGTCCTTTAAGGCAATTACATACCTCTTGGCCAAAGTTCACAATTAAACAAATGATTATATTTTGATACCCACAATTATACGCTTAGGCATATGGGTTCCTTTCAAGTGTCATGTGTGTCTGGTTATAGATGATGAGATTATGAGTCGGGGTGGTTTGGGTCCAGTTAAGGGAATGTATAATGGAATAAGAATGGAATGGGTGAATAATGGAAGCATGCTGCTAACAGGTCTACCCCTTTAATGTGTCATGCACTCATTCATAACATTGATAGGTAACGTTTAACTTGAAGGTGATAAATTAAACAACAGAAAATAACACATAGCCTACATCTTCAAGTGTTTGCATTACAACATATATGTTTGGAGTCATGATGACTGAAAGAGAGTCAATGCTTTGAAACTTGATCTTCTTTTAGCAGTCCTATTTCTGACTCGGTTCACAGCGGGAATGACTGGGGAATGTTTAGGGAATGTTTGGAAATGCTTATCGGAATCATTCAGATCTGATCATCACATGAAAGAGAGGTAGGCAGTGTGCTGGAGTTACATGACTGCATGAGCACCAGAACCACAATAATACGTGTATGTATAATAATGTGCAGACTGAGGCCCGAACACGTACAAATCACACAGTAGAACATTCACTAGAAGAATTAACAAGAGAGAAAAAATGCCAAGATGTTGCTAATCCGGAGGGAAGAAAAGAGAACCGGTAAACATAGAAATGAAGAGAATAGGCCTTTAGGCTATTTCACGTGCAAGCAATGTGAATGATTTAAAACCATCAAAAAACTGCGAAAATGATTATTTATTGTGTATTGTGTGTGTAGTTTATATGTGCATCTACTGCCCCCTGGCGGTCGTTCATCTCGCAAACAAAACAAACACACTTCAAAATTGTAATAAAATGACTGTATTCTGGAAAAATAGGTTATTTCATTGAAGTAATTAAAATATTTCCTACATATTTGACTAATTTATAAGAATTCATATAATAAAACAAAGCACAACACCTTTTCAAGTCAAGGGCCGTTTTTATAGACCACGTCACAAGATGTAAACACAGGTCCAAAGGCACTTAGTTAATTTGTTGTTTTCTGTAAAAACGTTCGTGTAGTGTTAAAAATCAAAACAGGAAGTTCTTCTGGACCAGCGTTGTACAAAAAAAGTGTATCAGTGAAGCAACACACATACAGTGAATCAATCAACTTCACCACAGATTTCACAAACTAACATTACAACCACATTGTAATAATTGCTAGATGAGTAGAGTAAACTCTAAACACCATAACGGTGACGCATCAATAACAGCAAAGCTCGATGTCTGTTCATTCTCAAACTGAACTTTTATACATGAAAGAAATCAAGTGTTCAAATCATTTCTATAAATGTATGTATTCATGTTAATGTTATTATTAGGCCTACAAGAGTCAATTATTTGAAAATATTTAATTGAAATAAGTAACAAGCTTATCTTCACATTTAAATTATTATTATGCTTTTACACTCTTCTTACTCTCTTCTTTCAAATTCTAAGTGCCTATTCTTTTCAAATCATTGACACTTTATTTATAAAAGGTTTCATTGAAGTTAACTTCTGGTCTGTTTTCGGTTATAATGAAATATATTTAATTCATATTCATATTAATATTCAATGAATTATTAATTGCATTAAACCAAATGAAAACTTCTGAACAGCAGAGGTCATTCTTTGCAGAGGTCTTCCGGAGGTTAATGTACCGGATGTAAACCACATAACTTTTGTTTATGTTGTTAACGCTGAAGCGTCTATAATGTTTGTGTAAAATCCCAGTGTGTCCACTATGCCCCTCATGTCTTTGGCGGCATTAGAACGGTTCAGGGCTCAACATCACTCGTGTAGTTTAGTGTGGCAGGACTTGTTCGTGTAAGCTGGCTTCACATGTTGCTGTTTATCAGCATCACAGCACAATTTTCTTTAGTTTTTTACAATATTTGGTGCACAACATCAAATGGATTTGTTCGGTTCTAGCTGTTTATTAAAATTGCTTTAAAAAATATATACAGCACAACACCAGACGCAGGAGTATTTAAGAGCATTAGTTTTTCTTCTTGAAAACTTGATGGCAGACTTTGTCCTCACAGGTGATCTCCTGATGAACATTGAGAGAGGCAGAAATCACAATTTTGATACAAATATTTTCCCACATTTTTACTACAGCCTTGTATAAAATAAGGTATAATTATGTTCTCACATAAAGTTCAATGAAAAACGTAATTGCCAGTAACTTACTGTAGATTTGATTCATAAAAACGTTTTTAATTCGATTAAAATGACTTTTATCAGAATGAAAACACTTTTGAGATTCAAAATGAGCACGACGAGACTTGACACAGTTACATTGCAAACAGTTTTGTTTGGTTTTCCAGTAAAAATATTTATAACTTCTTAAATTATGATACATTTACGTAACAAGAAAAGTGACCTTAGATATTTAGTCTTATTTTATGAAAAGAAATTTAAGAACTAAGTAAATTATTATGTTTAAAACAAAATTGTAAATGAAATCTACAGTAAGTTACTGGCAAACCTGCTGCAAAAATACAGAAACGTTTTTACAGTGTATAGTATTTTTGTACAGTACATGTACTGTAAAAAGTGCAAACCCCAACCCACATCACACACATGTAACTCGGTGTAACTGTGAGCATTGGTTTATTGAATCTTTTGGGTGTATAGCAGTCGTTCTGTACCAGGTGAAGCAGGTCTCCTTCAATCCATTGCTTCCAGCCACGGTTCTGTTTTTCCCCCTTCTGCACACACACAATTTTATCCCCATCCCACGTCACCAGGGTCTGAAACGAATTTGCTTTGTTAATATAAGAGATGAGAGATAATTCAACCAGCTTGCAAATATGTGCATCAACATCCCATCCATCTCTGGACCGTGTCACATTACTTTTTAAACAGCAAAGATCGGCCGTTCTGCACACTTGCCTTAACAACCCTGTTGTCCAGACCTTTTGTGTTCTCCTCAAACTCCTCCCCGATGGTGAAGTTGACCTCATAATTTCTAAAAGTGCTGAGCGTTTTGGTTTCAAATCTGTCGCCGTTTTGAACAATGACCTTAGTCTGTTTGAGATGCGTCGCGATCTTACGAGTGGCGAAGTCGATATCTGAAGGTGAGAAATAGAAAGCAGCATTCAAATTGAAATACACAATACAGAAGGATCCATCATTAATAAAACTGGGCTATTACGCAACAGATTAGCAGATGACCTCATGCACAAATGCACACATGGGTACAAAGGTGATCGATGTATTTGGGTCCACTAATCTCTCTCACCTTTATCAATGTGTCTGATAAGAGACTGTAACATGGCATAAACTTTGACCCCGCATCAGGCACTTTTTTCCCCACAAATAAAGATTAAAACTATATTCAGAAATTACGTTTGGCACCTAAACTCCAATGTTTTATAGTCAAATAAATAGATCCAAGTGCCCGTTGCAAATGCTCAGAAGTCCTTGCTTAACTTTAACTTGAGCTTAAACTGCACTAAACTTCTGTCCCACTTAAAGTGACAGAACTTAAATCTACGTCTGTGAGCTGCTCCGTGTCGTCCGTACCATATCATGCAAGTTGCTGTAAACAAAATGACTTACCCATAGCCTTCATGACATCATCAAACTTGTCATTGCTGACCATCTCCCATGTTCCACTGTAATCTGCCGGCATCGTGAAGCTGAGATGATGTGTGTGCGTGCGTGAAGGGGTTTCAGATGAGGACAAGGAATAAAGTAAGTCACGGTACCTTATAACTGTGTGTTGTATGGACATGGCTTTTTGATAAGACCCTTTATCTTCATTTACAGAGGAGGAGTTTAGATCTTTACTCCTCCTCTTTTAATGAGAATAGCATGCTTATGTCAGCTCTTAATATGGTCTGTGAGAGAGCTACAGATAAGATTGATATTAATATATAAATTGCGTTTATCTGATAATAATGTCCTCCGGTGTGACATCGTGATGCAATCCCCTTTATTTATTATATATTGAGAGAAGACACATAAAACTAAAATATATGTGGCTTCACACATCCAAGGGATTGTTCTTACGAAATCCAAATTATTGGATCATTTATTGATTTTTAATAACCAAATCACAATGACTTCCTTTTATGGACACAAAACCACTAAGACTTCATCAAATGATCTTCATTTGTGTCAATGACACGAGGGTGAATAAAGGATAAAAGACACTTATATTTTTGGGCGAACTATCCCTACAAAAAGCAGTGAATTTACCTGGATTAAACATTATATTGACAACATAAGATATCATGTAAAGAATAACCGTGTATGACAGAAAGAAGAATTATTTCTGTTCAGTTTATTAGGTTTTGTGCAAAAAGGTCAGAGGACATTGATTATCTTGTTTTGCACAATCTTGCGTAGTCCAAGCCAGCCCGGCTTCTGGAATTAAAGCAAAGGGGAGGCAGTAAATATTTCATCTACACCGGAAGAAATCTGTTGGATTGACATGAAAACATGATTTACACATAATAAAGTTTCATTAGGTGCAACATTAATGTTTGTTTTATATGTTAACGTCTCATATTAACGCCTCTTAATCTCAAAGATAAATTAACATTGAACACTAACAAGTGTTTCTCTTTACTGAAAAACACATTAAACAACACTTAAGAAAAGAACTCTGAAAATGCATTTCAGGCCGTCACAGACATCATGGTAATAATAGTATATATGTCAAGGTCCATCAAAGTAAAAACGGCCTAATGGTTAGAGCGTTGGTCTTGTGCCAGCAGGTCATGACTGAAGGGCCCTTGAGCAAGGCACCTTACCCCTGATTGCTCTGCAGTAATGTGTCACTGTATAAAACTACTTGTAAGTCGCTTTGGATAAAAGCGTCTGCAAAATGAATAAATGAAAATGTAAAATAAAGAGCTAAGAGCTTCACCTCCCTGTCAGTCTACGCCGCATGAGCCATGAGAGCACCATGAAACTTGTGCATCCAGGTAATAAGTTAGCTTGCCTAAAAAATGTAAGTTAATTCAACTTATAAATATAAGTCAACTCAGCGAGTTTAGTCAACTTAACAAGAAATACATTGATTTAACTCTATGCATTTCTTGCTAAGTCAATTCAACTTAAAAATATAAGTTGATTTAACACGCTGAGTTGACTTATAAATATAAGTTGAATTAACTTAAAATTTTAAGGCAACCATTTTAAGTACCAACAATATACATTTTCACAAACACACAGTAATATTGTCAATTACCCACAAACAGTGAGATGACATGGGGGCAAGAAGGTGTGTGGGGTCGTCTTGGTTAAAGTAGGACATTATGTTATACAACTTAACAGAGAGAAGATAAGTAAGTGTCTTTCAACTTCATCTGATCTCTGTCACCAATATTACACACATTATCAGCTACACAGGGTGTGTAAACCACTGGTTTCATCATCAATGTAATCAGCCATGTGATGAAATCACAAGTTTTTAAACCTCAAACTAAGAATGGTTTTGTAACACCACTATTATTGCTTAAATATGATTCATATACTGTATATGACTTAAGACTCCTTCAATATTTTTGTTGAATAAACTCTCGGCAAAATATCATAACCGACCACTCAGAATATTGCAATGAAATATTTTTTTATGATGTCCACTAGACTATAGTTGGCTGCTAAAAAAAGGTTCTTCGGATGTTAGAGGTTCTTTTGTTTGATTTGCCATGAAGACAAACTACAGCATATCAAGGAAATGGGTTTCATTGTAGGCTAATATACAAAAAAGACCAAAACAGCACAGTAAAGCAAATACCGACTACAATGTAATCTGTCAGTCATTTTTGTTGTCAGACCTTAAGCTCATATGTTGTATTTTTGTTTTCTTAAAATTATTTGCAAAGTTGAACTTCATTGATACAACTATGCAACATCCATACAACACGTTTTATACGGCAAAATGACATATTTGAATAAAAGGCGAAAGAATCATTTTCTAAAGTTGATACAAATATTGTTTGGCCTGTGTTTTTTGAGCTATTTTCTACACTGAACGAAATGTCACTGGGTTTAATAAACAAAGCAGAAGGGCATGTTGCTTAAGAAATGGAGCTTAGGTCATGCTTGATGTTAATGGCATGCAAAGCCCTCTCCTCCTTTACACGCTTCTCACAGATTTCAAGAGCGGAAGGAAACTCATTCACATACTGCATGTTCAGTCGCTGCTTCGAATAAGATTGAGAAAGAGGTCAAAGATATCATTTCCAGGTCAGGTTGACACCGTGTTGTTTAGGAAACTCACGCATACATTACATACGTGCAGTATAAACGGACGATACAGAACACATCTGATCAGATATAGAGCACATTTCACCACTGTTTAAAGGCTAACAGCCCGACGAGACGGGAATTATATTTTTAGACGAGTCAAGAAATGCGGTTAAATACTCTTATGTAGGCCATGTTATGAAAATCTTACAAAACCGGCACTATTTTGAGAGTTGGGACATACATTACCAGAACATTGCTATAGAAACATTTTAATAGTTGTAGTTTAACTAGTAATACAGTTGAATTGCGTTCCCTTCCAACCGCTATTTGAGGAACGATACTGTATTTTTACACAAGACGACAGAATTCACAGATATTGTTCAAATAAAAGAAAGAGAGAACTGTGCCATGACTCTGGACAAATACCCTTAAATGACTTACAATTGATATTAACTGATAACAATACAAAATAAAATCTACAATTAAAGTAACCTTTGGAAAACTGTAGGACATTAAAGGAATAGTTCAGCCAAAAACGAAAATTCTGGCATCATTTACTCATCCTCAAGTTGTTCCAAATCTCCAAAATGTCTTTGTTCAGATGAACACAAATGACGGTGTTTTTAAGTTACAAACGGTGTTTGGTTACGAGCATTCTTCCAAATATCGGTCTCGGTGTTCAGCAGAACAACGAATTAACAAAGAAAAACACATTTTGGAACAACTGGAGTTTTAAAAAAGGCCACAGAACCAGTTAACTACTAAAGGTACAAGTGCATATCATCCATTTACATCCTCTTGAATGGGACATTCAAAATACATCACTTTTTTATTAAATATTCACAGCCGTCAATGAAGAGTGACAAGCCCTTTCTCAAGCAAAGCGGCTAAAAGGCAGCGAGTCAAGAGCACAAATCAGACCATCCAGAAACAGTATTTTTATTCATAGGAATTCATTCCTTTCCCACTTTTCATTGGCCAACAAGCTGATCATCCTCAGAGAAACTTGTATTAAAGAAGAAGCTTTTACGAAAGACATTAAGCAAAAATGCTAAACTGCGTTACAGAAACCGCGATGCACAATTTAAAGTCTGGGTACAAAAGTTCACGGCTGTTCATAAGTTAAGTCAGACAAGGAATTAATACTGAAAGTACGCAACAGGTCACTAAAACATCTTCCCAATATGAGAAATCACAGTACTTTGCTGCAAGTACTCGTTCGATTTACTGTACTTCGCAAATAGGTACAAAAATCATAGTACATGGCATTGCAATGGAATATAAAAAGAAAGTAATGCTCAACAAAGAAAAGTTTCAATGTACATCTGTTTGCTACAAACCGATTCTCAGAAAACTGAAAAAACATACAAGGAACCAAAACGGGAAACCAAAAAGTTCGATGCGAGGAAGAAATTTTGTACATTTTGGCTCAACAATCCCTCTCCTACAGTGACAATACAAAACGTGAGTGTTCGAGTCCGAGACCATTCATTTATTGTAGTAAAGTGTGTCCAGACGTAAACATAGTTGACCCCTGAGTTTTTTTGAATGCAGAACTAGTGTATAAAATACCTCAATACAGTGTGCCTTTTAGTGCAAGCCAGCAAAAGATGCTCGATTTAACAGTAGAGGTAAATTAGGATAGCACCCAAAGCAGACAATGCCCCTCTATGCAGTCTTTCCTGTTGGTCGAATCACCGAGTGGGGCTGGAGTGAACCAGCGGATGAAACGCATCTCTAGAAATCGCTTCCCTGTCGTTTTTTCATAGAAAATATAAATATCCCTGAATGAAACCGATTCACAGTATATAAACCCGAGGACTCCAGTGCTACTACCATTTTAATTGTGGGCACAATCAAGTGTCTTCAAGGTCTCCAGTTAGTGTCTCTTGCATGGCCAGACTGCCCAGTCCTTCATTCGCTGTCTTGGTAATTCACAGTCCGTTTGCCAGCGTATCTGGTCCGGATGCGCCTAGCCCGTCGCGGATTTCCGTACGACACCTCGCTGTCCTCGTCGGATACATCTCTCTGGCGTTTCCTCAAGCGTGCGGTTCCTCGAAGCGTTCTCTTTGGAGTGCTCCGCGAACCCGAGCTGGTTTCTGATTCAGACTCTTCTTTGCTCTCAGAGCCGCTTTCTTCGTGGCTTTCACTTTGTCTCCGTTTACGGCGGTGGCGCGCCTGATGCTGGGTTTCTCTGGGGAGCTTCTCCTCCGACCGGTGGTCTCGCTTTCTGCGTAACGAACCATTCTCCGATTGACACCCTGATTCGGAGCTGCTTTCAGAGTCCGCCAAACCCTTCCTTAAGCGCTTGGAAGGTTTTGCACTCTTTCGTCGAGGTTCTGAAGTCACGTTTTCATTGCTGACCCGTCTGCCGGTGTCCTCGACGTCTTCATCTGTGGTGCAGCCGCGTTTCCTTTTGGAGTCCCCAGATGGTTTTCTTGCACGGGAGGTGGACCGCTCCTTGTTCTTTTCACACTTGGACCGCATCTCTGCCTCAGAATTGAAGTCTTCATCAGAGTCCTCCATAATGTAGTTCTTCTTCGGAAGATCTCTGAGAGAACTGCGTTTAGAAGTGGCTTTAGTGCAAAGCCTCCTTCTTGGATACGTTTTCTTGTCTTTCTCAGATCCGTCACTCTGTTGCCACTCGTCGGATGAAGTGGCCTCTTTTTTTTCCTCATCGCTCTCTGAACTGGAAACATTCAAGCTTTCATCTCGCTTCTTCCGAACTCTGGATGTCCAACCTGGAGTGTTGGAGGTCGGCTTTCTCTTCCGGAGCGATATTTCCTCGGCATCATCGCTTTGATTCTCTTCATCTTCTGATTTAATCCTCTTCCTGTCCTCAACAGATTTATCTGAACCGGAAACATCGGAACTACCATCACACGTTTTTCTCTGAGCGTTGGACGCCCGCTTTCTGTTCCTGAGCGATCTTTTCTCAGCATGTCCATTCTCTTCAACATCTTCATCTGATTTAATGCGTTTCTGGCGTGCAAAAGGTTTTACTGGAGTGTCACTGAGTTCCTCGGAGTCCTGGGTTGTTGAAGTTAATGCATCCAACGTTTTTTTCTGGATGACATGCAGTTTTGAGACCGAAGCTTGTTCTTGGCATTCTGATGCGAGTTTACTCCTCTTTAGCTCCTTCACCTCCATCTTTCTTCCATTCTGATGAGGGTGCTTTTTAGCTCTGGGCTCTTCATCCTTATCTGAACGTCTGGTCTCCTGTTTGCTTGACTGATGTTTCGGACGTTGGTTTCGGGGGGGGCTTTCATGATCCTCTGCATCGCTGTGATTCCGTTTTTTTAATTTAATGACGGCAGCTTTTGCCGTCATCCTAGTGGGCTTCTGTCTGACGGTATGGTCTTCGTCCGAATCCTCTGCCGAACTTTCATTCAGACTCCGCCCATTATCAGAGTTGTCCTCACTTTCATCGGATTGCCGTTTGCTATGCCCGTTAACCAAAGCAGCTTCTAAAATGTAAAATAAGAACAGTTCGACTTGAATGAAAACTCAAGACTTTATGCTGATGTTCGATAGCATGAAGAGCAAACCAAACGCACCCTTTTTCTCTGCTGTCCGTCTGCATGATCTAAGGCTAGCTCTTCCGCTTCCTTTGCTGTGAGCCGAAGGGTCACTGTCAGCGCTAGCCTCGCTTTTCTCTTCTTCGCTGGCCGAACCTTCACTTTCATTTGACTCTGTGAGAGAACGAAACAAAAAAAACTTGAGTACCATTCCCAATGGGCCACCAAATGTCATTTTCTAACTAAATGGTGATGCATCACACGAGTTGGTATGCTTATGTACCTTCCTGAGATGTGTCGTCTTCCTCAGAATCACCGCTGCTCTGAATAACAGTAGAGCGTTTGCTAGCACGGGTAACGTGCCGCACGCTGCGTCCGCGACCTTCCCCGTCTGAACAGTCTTCTTCATCCAGGGTATCCATGAGTTTCATCTTACTGACCGCTGCCATGGCAGTCTTGCGGGTCCTGGGCCGGCAGCTGACAGAAGACGACGACTCGTTCTCAGAAGCGTCTGAATCTGCCGATGGCTCCTGATCAGAGTCGCTGCAGGGTCTTGACCTCTGACGCTCCTGGCTTCTGCTCAACCCGTTCACCTTTATGTGGCTCTCTAAAATACACAAGACAGACAACCCATGTTGCGCAAGACTGAAATATTACACATATTTTCTTCAAAATATATTTTACTAATACTATTTGTTAGTGGATATTCGTTTATGTACCAGTACATATCATTTGCACACGCAAATGTATTTTCTCTCTCTCAATTGGTAAAAGAAATTGCATTAGAGAAGCAATTTGAAAAGGAAAAGTAATCTCATGTCTCAGACAAACTCACCATGTCTCTGCTTTGCTCCTTTATTTTGTGCCGCTCTCCTCGTCGCTCTTGTCTCTCGCCTGAAGAGACGGGATGACGAAGGCCTCCCGTCCTCTTCAGACTCGCTCGAAGACTGTTTGCTTTCTTGATCAGACCCTACATTGACATAAAAGAGGCACAAGTTGACCTAAGCATAAAATTCCCAATTACTAATGTGTGTTCAACTGAAAAAGAAAATCAAACATCTGCGATGGCATAAAGGTAAGCAAATTATGCAAGAGTTTTATCACCTTTGAGATGTTGTGCCGAAATGTATTAATAACCCTCCCACTCATACTATATAGAACGTACTGTTTAAATGGCTGATAGGTAGGTACTTATTCACATTCAATACATACGATTTCGGATGCAGACAGTTGCTGCATCCCAACCCGCATACTATCCGTCCTAAATAGTATTCGAAAGTAGAATTAGTATGTCCCTAATCGTAGTATGTTTAAAATTTCCATTTTGTTTAGTGTCAAACAAGAAGACCCTGCAGTCGACGGAAATCCGTCATGGCGACGGAGAACTTTACATGGAATATATTTCACTTTTATAAAGTATGCAACTATCCTAAGTTTTGGCCATTTATCAAGAAGATTTATTTGCGAATTTAAAGCACAATAAAAATGAATATACTCCATTATAAGTACATTTACAACTATATTTATGTTTGCTGTAACATTTTACCCCCCAAAAACCTGAATCCATAAAGTAGACATTTTACTTACATTTAATGTGATATATACATTCTTATAGAAGATAAGCTCAGTATATTTGATATAATATAAGTAATGTTAATACACAGGGACAGCCATAACAGAAAAACGCCTTGGCTGTAGTGCATGTTTACCTTGAACAGTTGTGTTTCAGGTGGGTCGTGACCAAAAGTGGGTCGCGGAGTGTACGGTCAGCAACAAAGAACGTAATTCTAAATGTTTTTCTGATGCAAGACTTTTATTTTGAAAGATGTGGGTAAAAGTCCGAGCGAGTGAACGCTCGCTATGCCAATGGGATACAAATTCAACCGTTCAAATATCAGCAAACCGACAACACTATGGCTGATATGCCTTGTCATCACGCTTCGAGTAAGTGCAAAAAGTTGACTTCGGTGAACGTAGCTTGAAACGGATAGCCTGAAGTGCTTCTCCCTTTTGGTCGTTGATGTATGACATGGTATCATCGTTTTTAAGATCCTTTTAAGATCTCACATCAAATGTGTTACAGGCAAAGATCTGAGTTCATCTTACCAGATGAAGATGCGCTGCTCCGCCTGAAGCCGTTCTTTGATTCGTTGACTCTGCGGCGCCCTGACACGCACGCCCTGGCTGAGGTAGATTTGGTTGTAGACGGTTCCAGGTTTTCCTGAGTTTTATCAGTAGCCCTCTTTTGACTACGGCCAGAAAAATACACGTGTCAGGTTATTTGCCATATATCTTCCGTATGCAATCAACTCCATATATTCTCTGTAAGATTTACTGAGCTCGGTCCTACCGTGTGGATTCTTGGCTAAATGGAGCCGAATCCTGATGCTGAAGTTTCTTCCTGAACCTCTGACTGCGCCTGAGCTTCAAGCTACTTTTGACAGCGGACTTGTAGTCGGAAATGATCTTGCGTATTCTCTCCTCGAAAAATGCTGAGAGTCGCAAGGTCATGCTATAAATCTGTCAAACGCACGAGAATATCAACAGTCACGTTCAGCCTGTAAGACCAAGCAAAAAGACATTTGTTTGTCGTTGGAACTACCTTAGACCGTTTGTTCGGCGTGTAGGCTTTAGCGTTGGCAAATATGAGCCTGGTGTCCTTGCAAAGGTCTGTGGGATTTTCATATTTGTCCTCTTCAAGAGTTTGTCGAACACTTCCGAGGTCCATGGGCGTATCAATAATATCAAAGTAGTCCTGAGGTAAACCAAGACAAGGCGTGAAGAACGTTACAATCAGACCTAACGAAAACGACTTTAGATATTGGTCAGAACATCATCAAGTCAGGTTATTGTAGGCGGTCTTATTCTGTGACGCCAGATACCTCAATCTGATCCAATTATACATTTTATCCGTATGTGCTTCTTTGGAATCAAACCCAAGACCCTTTATGAGACTCACAGAATATTCACTCCGATCCACAGGATTCCGGAAAGGTTCAGAGTCCTCACACTGAAACATGTAGTCCAACAGACGCTTGCACTGGTCCTTCCACGCGTCCCTGTCCTGCACGACCTCCAGCGAGGCCTGCCAACATAAGCACATCTTTCACCTGCCCTTTCATTTCATCACACATTGTGACTTCTCAAAACGATTCAACGTGTCACACTACCTGACGAAGTCTCTGTCCGGATGAGGTTCCAGGTGCATCAATGTCATTCAGATCCTAAAAAGCCACATGTAAATCATTCTCACTTCTACTAGACGACACAACAGTCCACAGGAAGAACACAACCTCACCTCATCATCGGAGTCCTCCATGTTTTCCACAGCATTGTAGATCTCCATGATATCCACACAGTGAGGTTTACTGCACACAACGAGACCGTAAGCTCAGTTTGATTTGGGCCGGTCTCTTGAATGCATTCATTTTACGATACGACAAACACTGACCTGATGAACTTCAAGAGAGCATTAGTGATGGTCTTCGCGGAGTCTGCAATCTTGCTACGGGGCTCATTGAAAGTCTTGGCATTTTGTTCAATGTGTTTAACGTCCCAGATCAGTGCGGACAGCCGCCTGAAAGAATCGCGATTCGTTAAAAACAAACCAAAACCAGGCTGCAAAACCACGAAAGCTTGCACCCAAACTCCAAACAGCTACGAGAACAGGTAATGTAAAGGTACACACCTGTAGAAGTTGTGCTTTAACCGTAGTTTGATGGTGTTCAGGTCTGTGGGATATGCGATGACGGCACAGTACGTGGGATACTGAGCAGTGTCGACTGGACCAGAGAAAGGTGCGGCGATGTCTGTTGGACAGAGACGTAAGGGGTCAAGTCACATTTAAGTCCCAGTTTAAAATGATAAATTAACTAGTCTTTAGAGGTATAGTGGCACGGGTCGACATGGATATTAAAGGGAAAGAAAATCGAATAACCAACATCGAAATTAAGAAGCTCTATCCAACGTAATTTTTCAATTCCTTTTCGATTAATCGCCCAGCCCTAATAATGACCCAATTCTGAATTTTGGAAATATCACTTCAAATGACCAAAATGTCACCTAAATAATACTTCATAAAAAAGCGGGATGCTTTGTGAAAGTATAGTATACTAATGTTAAATAAGAGTTAAAAAAAGGTTCATATAAGACCGTGCCTAGATCGGTATGGTAGAGCATTTGTGTTTTAGTAAGGCATTTTTGAATGTCATGTTTCACAGATTTTAAGATAATCCCTATCCAGGAAACCAATCAGGAGCTTGCTCTAGTGAGCGAGCGGCAGAAGCCCCTCCCATGACGTGAATTTGCATCTGTAATGAAGCGAATTTCACATGCGAATGATGCGTGTCCGACAGCGCAAAAGTGTAAAGCGCGATTTACCGCATTTGGTGTGAACACTATTACAGTTTTTACCTCCCCTTGTTAGTGATATGCTCTAGTGCAGCGTTTCTCAAACTGTGGGGCGCGCCGCACTGGTGGGGAATAGAGACGTGGGGCACGCCAAACGGGAGGAAATGTTCCTTTTTATGCCTTATATGGAAACGTGAGATCAAATCCTCCGGAATTTTGTATTCATGGTTACAAATGAAATTGTAGTGAGGTAGGCGGGGCGAGAGCCGGGATGCGAGTGATAACGAGCGTCAGCTGTACGCGCACCAGTCTGGTATCACGGAGGAGATTGTGAAGCATAAGTGGACGAGTGACCGGGCCGTCAGTGAGAGAGGACCGGGCCCGGAAATTGTGTTTGTGTTTTACGTCCTTGTTTATTAAATTTAAGATGTTAAATGTTCGCCGGTTCCCGCCTCCTTCCTTCCCTTCATGGAACTTTGTTACACTGGTGCCGAAACCCAATAGTACGGTGCTCGTACAGCTGACGCTAGTTATCATTCACGCACCGGCCTCGAATACCCAGCTCTTGTCCCACCTACCTCACTACAGAAATTTTTAACCTTTTGAGCGGTACCCGGTTTGGGATATATATGGGATATTATTTCTGTGCCCCTGAGAATACGGTCCCAGATATGAGATTAAGAATGTTCAGTGACTGCCAGATTCAAATTGTGCTTTCGCGCGTTGGTTTGCGCTGAGCCAGAGACGGACGAGCTCAGCGCTGTCATATATCACAACTATGCAGTGTTTTCAACCTAATAATGTTTATTTTAGGTTTCAGCCATTTAAATACACATAAGCACAAGTAAAACAATACATTTGGAGTTTGTAAGATACACACTCATGTCTGTGGACGCAGCAATAACAATCTATTCAAATATAATTTGACGACGTGTGTTATTCACATCAGACAAACATAGTGGAAGTAACTATAAAGTTTACAAGAGTTAAAGTTCTCGGAGTTCACCGGCCACTTTCTTGCATGTATTTCGGGAGAAACTGATGACAGACAAAACTCTCTGAACTGCGTTGCAAAGAAACATGGTGGCACCCGTCTCACGTATAGATCAAGATTATTTATAAATGACCAAACACACTCACTTACACATTTTTGAGAATCAGAATATCAGATAGTTGATGACATGCTAAGCAAGTTTGTGAATATTTTGAAATAAAAAAGGAAATTAAGGCGATCTGTCATAAGGTGTGGCTGCGGTGTGTCACGTGACAAATATGACGCGTCGCCATGGAAACATTAAAGGGGTAATCATTACTAGTCTACATGGAGTCTATATTAAAACAACATTAGATATGAGACCCCGAGAAAAATATAACCTGGAACCGAAGTGCCAAAATAACGTGACATCGGCATATTAATTGTAACGGAACAAACTTTCACGGCCATATTTAAATGTTTTTTTTTACAGATTTCAAAATGGCACGTTTATATATTTTCTATTTTTGAAATTAGTAGTGCACAGCTGCACTTATTTCTCTATTTCATGAAAGTTATTATGACACAGCTGCACTTTTATTTTCTTTATTTTAGAACTTTCTGTTATTTGATGTATATAGTTTGTATTTTAGATACAACTTGTTACTCTGATACTACTTTTTAGTTCAATAAATTGGAACATATAAGCTTGTTGCGCATTTCATTAGCATTGTGTTGGGGCGATGGGGGCAGGTGGGGCTTGAAAATTCCCCCTTGTCTAAAGTGGGGAATGACCAAAAAAGTTTGAGAACCACTGCTTTAGTGGAAGTAGGAAGAGTTCAATCTCAGAAAATAAACTGCTGACTAGAACGAGACTAAGAAAATAAGGCTACTCACCAACAGTGATGAGCTGCTCGATGCCTGCGATAATGCGTGCGCTCGCTTCCTCTCGTCCCCTGACCCCCCATTCACCCTCCTGTGGTTTATACAGGATGTCAATCATCTCTTCAACCGTTCCTGGAACTCCGGCCCCCTCCGACTCCGGCTGTTGAGCTGACATACAAAAAACATTAATTCATTCAGGCTGAAAGCGACCCTTTTGTCAATTTAACACAATGTTGACGTCCTAAATTCCTGAAATATAGAGAACTTAACATAAAAGAACCGTGACGTACCGTCTTCAGGAATAGCTTCCACATCCCAAGGACTCAGCTTTTCTATCTCACCATTATCCCACCTGAAGAAACAGATGTCACAAATACAGTCTAAACCAAAAGACTTACGCCACATCTCAATGAATCAACAAGTTTGGGCTTACTTGACTTTAAAGCACTGAAAATGGCTGTCAGGATACTCCGCCTGATACGGTTCCTGACAAACTATCGTCCCAAACCACCAGGCGTCATCAATCACAGAGCGAAATCGATCACCTACATGAACAGCAAGAACATAACATTTGATTTTCACGTGTACATCACCGCATGAACTGCATGTAAATAAAAATGTAGGGCTGAGGAAGATAACGCCTACAATAATTTAATCGTGCATTAACGCATTTCTTTTAAATTATTTTATTTCGAAAGTCTGTTGCTCACTGGCTCTGAAAGGTACAGACAAACCATGGGTCACAGAAGGGGTGGGATGTTGATCGCTACTGGCTTGGGATGGGCGTCATCATGCGTTTCAACCAATGAGAGCATTTGGGGTTGGCCCAAGACTGCTGAAGCGCGCACATGAACCAGGAACACCAGAACTGAATGGAGAAAGGTACCGAACTCTTACATGGACGTTTTGTTTTAAATCTCTTACAGACGGTGGAGTTTATGACACAACTAGGCCAGGGGTATTCAATTTAAGTTCCAGGAGGTCCGGACAATGTTTTTTCTCTTTTATCAGGCCATTTGTTTTATATTTTGATACATGTATGTATAGGCTCTGCGACTTTAGGGAAATGCCCACTTAATAGAAGTCTGATTATTATTATTATTTGTAAATAACTCAAATTAAAATGCTATATAACAATTAAAATCATAAAAAGAAAACAGAGTTACTAACTACATTAGCCTCTCCAGGCCATTATCACCTTTTCATTTTCATGTCCTTCATAAAATCATCCTACAGAATATTGTGCAAAAAGAAAATCTTTAAGATTTTGGTATTATTCAGTCAATAATTGAGAAATCAATGCTTGAAATTTATCTTTGATGCTTGTTATAATAATCAGTTAGATTATGAGACTTTAGCCTGGGTCTTCACAGGGTTTTAAATGTTTACATGCTGACTAAAGTTTTAAAGGATTTATTAGGCTATGTCTCGCGCTCCTGATGGAACAAAGTAAAGGTCTGGATCCAGACCGTAGTCCGCCTATTGAGGATGACTGAACTAGGCTCTAGAATTGGTTGAATTTTACAAATACTTTTCTTGCCGGCGCGACCAGTTTTTCGTCATTTTTCTATAATTTTTGGCCTTTCTAAATGTTATGTGCAGAACTGTTAGACTGTGCAATTGGCGCATCCAGGAAATGTCATATGCTATGGTACAAAACAGCGTGTTTTGTATGCAGTGTGAGGCTAATGCAGAAAACATGTTTAAACATGCACGCCAAGAGAGACAGAGAGCAAACTACTAAACGGAGTTCTCTTTTACGTCTTTTTACTCTGAAACAGACAAATAAACACAACACTATGTCAAAATTCCCATATAAGCAAGGGTCCATGTGAAATTAGTCAGTTTCATGAACGTGAACAGCTAGGAAACAAAACGAACGCGTCACAGTATATTAGATCCGGATATCTGCATAGAGCGCTCTTAAAGGGGCAGCAGCTTAATAAACATCTCCTTTTATAATGTTTATCAAACAACAAATTTATTTCAAAGTCATGCAGTTGACTTACTCGGCCTCCAGACTCTGTTCCGCGCCTCATCGTAACTCTGATGCAGCACCAGGAAGTCAATAACATCTGGCATATCATGATATCTAAAACAAAAAGCACCGAAACGTTTACTACATTCTTGATGACGTCATCTACATTTCAAAGCATATCTTGGCAATAAAAGAATGTTGATGGACAACTTACTTTATTGAGAAGGACCTGTCTGTTATTTTGCCTGTTCCAGGGTCGATCTGGGTGAGTTTTAAACAGCACAAGGTTGGTGGGCACACTTCATATTTGATCCCTGTTATTTTCACAAACTCTTGGTCCTTTTAGAAAAGAAAAACAGAATTATGAATTTTCAAATGCAGAAATCCATTATTTTGCTATTGTACTTTTCTTTTGGGAAGGGTAGGTTTTATTTAAAGCATTTGGTCATCAGACAGGGTGAGAGATGGTCCTAAGACACTCACAAAGCCTTGATTAGCTTTATCAATAGAGACTCACAAATAATTTGGATTTAATGTAAGGGTGGGCTTAAATCGAGAACGATTTTGCAGGCATCCTCAATCCACTTTTCAATGGAGTCGCTAGGTGCATGTTCAACAACATTCAGCGCTGCACAGACGCATTGGCGTATGACATTGAAGCACAGCGAGAGCTTTGCATGCTTTCGGACATTTTTGTATTATCCTATACATTTTACATAGGTATCTGCATCCCCTGGGATCCAACCCACAACCTTGTGTTGCTAACGCAATGCTCTTACCACTGAGCTACAGGAAAGCTGTGCTACTTTGTACCTTAGCCGGGAAAATTATTGTATTCTGCAGGCGGCAAAACATATTTATTTCAGTTGCAAGATTAAGCGCTTAACTCGTTTGCGCTGTCGGTCCTTCTGCTTCATAAATGTGCCTCTTACACCCGCGCATTAGGCAATATATTACGCAATATAACATTTCTGCACATTACATTTATAATATATGCAAAAATGTATATTGTTCAGTTTGGCAGTAGTGCCGGTGCAACCATTAAGAAAAACTTAATATGCGAGCATATGGTACTATGAGCCCTATGCCAGAAAATCTTACTCTCAACTCCATTTTCTTCCACGGCTGTTTCTCGAGATTAATGGGGTAGAGGTTACTCCTACAGACGGCATCCAAGTACGCCTCGTGACCCTGCCGAAAATAGATGACCTGTGAAGAGAATCAGAGACAGTGGGACATGAAACGCACACATTCAGCAAAGGCGTGTCAACAGTAACGACAAGCGAAACGCCACAGCACCTCGTCTCCCATCTGAGGGACAAAGGGCGACTTTCTGGGAATGACGTCGGTGATCCACGCTGAGGGACGGAACTCGTTTGACACCTCTCTGTTAATGGGCGGCCTTGGTTTCGGGCGCTGCTTTTCCCAGAGACAAGATATAAAAAAAAATTATTATTAAATCATTTTATACAGTAATTTCACATCAGAACTTTTTCAAAACTCACCTTTGGTGTTTTGCTTTTGGCCTTCTTGTGTTTCCGGGGGGAAGACGTCTGTTCCTCTTCGTCGAGAGTCTGTTCCTCATCCACTGCATCTTCGTCCTCCTCCTCTTCTTCCTCGTCCTCGGAGCTGCTGATCCTACGGCAAGCACGCCTTCGGGATGACGGAGATGAAGGAGGCCGCAGACTGATGCCTGCGTCTGCCGTCCAGTCTGAACAATCACTGGAGGAGTGGCTTCAATTTTGAAACAAGAAATTATTCACAATGAAAACATGTTAAAGGCGACAACCTTGGATATAACAGATTATGAATGATCAATAAGTGTATTGTGTCATATTTTCACAATCCTTATGGTGTGTCAAATTCATTGAACTCTTCAGCTGTAATTTCGGCATATTAGATGCCTCTAGTGGCGTAGAAATGACACAACACTTGGCAACAGTGTTACCTTGAGCTATCGCTTCTCCACTCGTCGTCATCTTCAGAGGAATTGACATCACTTCCCTCCTTTTCAGTGTCCTACGGCAACAACACAAATCACTAATGACATGACAAATGTCGATGGCAGGTATAACACAGCTTGCCAAAAAAAAAAAAAAAAACGACACTTCACCTCAGAAGAGGCCGTCTCCTCCCCTTCCTCACAGAACATATCAATGAACTCTTCAACCAGTCTCTCTTTATGCTCCGAGGTCTTCTGACGTTTGCGTGACTGCGTACGCTTGATGCACGGCCCCTCGTCGTCCGAATCATCCTACGATCAAAACGATCTGACTTTAGCGAGCGGTAACCCAACATAAAAGACGTGGATCCAGAGCTGTAACCTTACCCTGAAAGTTGCATGGGTCACTCTCCGCTTCTTTGTGTTGTAAAGGGTCACCTCCTCCTCGCCCTTGACAGCTCTAGACGACTCCTGGGCCCTGAATGAACCAACGGCACGGTTACACTGATTCCGTGACTATGTTAGGAAGAAATGGTAGCAACCCTTCAACTGATTTAAAGGGATAGCTCACCCAAAATTGAACATTCTGTCATCATTTTGTTCTGTTGAACACAGAAGACGACATTTTGAAGAATGTAGGATAGCAAACAGTTCTGGGGCACTTTTGACTACCATTTTTGTTCTTCAAGGGATGCACGATAAATTATCGGCAGATAAAATGTCATCTTTATAGTAATCGGCCGACATATAATAGCCGATAAATCATAAATATTTCCCTGGGGTATAACTTCTACAGCTGCACGCTTCTCACAGTGCAGTACTCTTTCTGTAGTGATCATTCACTTACTGCTATTAGCAAAACACAGTTGACCTAGGTAGAGTTTGTAGATATTTATGAATGTGTAAATTATAGAAACAAAAGCATAGTTTAAAGCCGACAGCTGTCTGAATTCGGGATGGGCGATATTATATCGTTTGCAATACACCGGAAGAAATTCTCCCCACGATAGAAATGAAGAGCCTGTTTGATTTGGGGAACGTTTTACTTTTTCATTAATGTTTCACTAATGTTGGAGGCGAGATCTGTCTGGTCATAAGCGTTCTTCCAAATATCTTTCTCTGTGTTCGTCATAACAAAGACATTTTTACAGATTTGGAACAAATCGAAGGCGAGTAAATGAATGAATTTTCATTTTGGGTGAAGTATCACTTTAAGAGGGAACGGAATAAGAATCTCACTTGTAGCTGCTCGTCGTAAGCTCAGGCACGACCACCCTACGTCTCCAAGCCTGAAGGTCTCTCTCAGTGGCCATCTGGCTGCGAGGTGCATTCTGGTGCATCTGTCGCACACCCTCCACTTGACCACTGCGACGTAAGCCCACATTAGGAGGAGACTGCACCCCAATGCGATCGTTCACAGACACTGTTCAAAACAATTCATTAATATATACTGTATATACACATCAGATTTGATTATACATATCAATTAGTCGCAGTATATTGGCTTTTAAAAACCCTGGTTTATAATATAGGTTTGTTTTATGCCATACCAGCTTCCACGGCGAGAACATTTTTGTCTATGAAATGATAAATACCTAATTTAATAAAGGATTAAACTGTATAAAAACTTTTTCCTCGCACAATCTACTAAAATATAGAGTGTCTGACAATGAGGACATGTTGGAGGGTCTTCTTGTATTAAAAACGTTTACAAAAATACTATTTGGTTTCATCGGTTTTGAAAAAATTAAATCTTTTGTTTCCAACACTAAGGTTGATTTCATGTAGTTTATTCATAGCAGTAGGTCTCACTTTGTTAATCATTTGTTATTAAAGGGATAGTTCCCCAAAAATCCTGTCATTATTTCTCACACCCTCTTGTCATTTCAAACCTGTATGACAAAAGATATTTTGAAAAATGGCAGCAGGGGAACCCTTTGACTTCTATTGTATGGACACAAAACCAATGCAAGTGAATGTCTGCCAACGCTGTTCGGTCAACAGCATTTTTCTAAATATCTTCTTTTGTGTTCTGCAGAAGAATGAATGTCATACAGGTTTGAAATGCCATGAGAGTGACTGAACTCTCATTTTTGGGTGAACTATCACTTTAACATAGGAATGTATTAATGGTTTCATGTCTACAAGTTTTAAGGTCTATGTTCAGGCACCTCTGCGGGGAGTACCGGGCTCTGGAACGCGGGCAGGGACAGGGACAACCTCTGCACGAACGGTCACCCGCCTGTCCTGGTTTTCCTGAAGCTGACGGATGGCGTCATCCAGAATGTTGTGGCGAGGTTCCTCGCTCTCGGCGTGCTGCTGACTGATAACCTGCTCCACAACCTCACCATCACCTGAAATTAAGCCAGAGAGATCAGAAAGTGTTCAGCTTTTCACTGAACTACTGATGCTTTAAAACATGGGCCTCTTACTCATAGCGACATAGCCCAGCTGAGGAACCAGATGCTCGTCTGCGATGTTCTCCCTTCCAGGCACCAGTCTTTGAAACCTGGGAGGATGAGGGTTCCCATCGACGTCCACTAGGAATGGAGACGGCATCAGGTGTGGGGCCTGCTGAGTCTGTTCATCCAGAACAAACCCGTTGGAGTCCCGGATCAGCGGCCGGTAATCCGTGTGAAAGAACACTTGGTCTGGAAGCTGAGAAGCGTTTTGGATGGATAAATGATATGCAGTTAGAAGTTGCTTCAATCATCTAATAGCTTGACTTCATGAATCCTACAAACCTTTTCATAAGGCTTAGAGCTCCCGAAGCCGAAGATAACCAGATGTCCGTGAGAGTCCGTACACGCGAAACGATGGCCATCAGGAGTGAACTTACAATCAAACACTGCACCGTGTCCTTGACCTTCAATCTACATAGAAGAAACTGAATTTAGACCTTAGGGGAATCCGTTTTATAACTAAAATGACAAAGTCTAATTGAACGCCAAATTTCTTTAAGTTGAAATCGGTCATCAATGTTGAAAACCATCTCCTTACTAAAGTATGTAAACTTCACGAGACACGTGTATTACTATTATCCATGTGTTTAGGGTTGTTCTTTCAATCATAAACATCATTAGGACACTCTTGGGTATGTGCAGGTCCTGGAAGTAATTTTACCATATTGAAGTAATGAAGCGTTTTGGTGCCTCTGATGAGGTCCCATATGAAGACATTTCCATCATGACCAGCAGACAGCATGACCCTCGGGTCATAGGGATGAGGCTCCAAAACAAATACCTCTGCTTCATGACCCTGCGTCAAGAAAAATACAAATGACCTTTGTTGATCATACAATTGTGTTTAACCTCTGACCCAAGACCGTGAGTGTGTTCAATGTCACAACACACACATATACCGTAACTAGTGATGCACTGAAATGAGAACTGTGGGCCAAATAGATTCCAAAAATCACTTTAAATAAAAAATAAAATGTAATACAATCATTTCAAACACACTAAAACCACAAAAATAAAGGAGAACATTTTAAAACGATATACAAAATATATTATAATGTCTAATTGCAACACAATATAACTTTTTTGCCAATCATCTAAATGTTGTTTTTAGGGATGCTACGATCCTACTTTTTCCTTTTCCAATCGGAATGCCTGGATTCTGATTATCCGCCGATACTAGGGGTGTAACAATACACTCAGCTAACGATACGATACACATTACGATATTTTGCACTAAATTAAAATAGGAAACAAATTCAAATTACATTATGCAAAATATTTACGATTTCAGTAACTTGTTTGTTCCACATACAACTTGATCAATCATTTGAACATTTCAAGGCTTAACTGAACCTTCTGTACTTCAGGTTTGTCACTGAAAAAATGTGCAATTTAACATGAAATTAAGAACAGTGTCAATTTTGACAGCAAATTTTGATTTAGTCTTTTGATTAAAATGCTATTTAGTCTTAGTCATTTTATTTACTTTACCTTAGAATTAAACGAAACCAAGTCATTACCTTTATTTTTGGATATGCTACTGGATACGCATTGTTGCGACAGCGAATATTAGACCATGAATGCCATATACATACCAGTTCGATCAGTCTCATTTTGACTCAATTGACTCGTTCGTTCAGTGAAGGGCGTATTCATTCACTACATTTAACCAATGAAACGCTATTGGCTCATGTCTTTGCTTGAGACAGTAATGAATGGGATTAAATATCTTTCAAAAAGACATTACAAAAACTATTGCATTTCTTCAATCATACAAATGACTCAATCTTTAGCATGTCATTCAATCTTTTAACATGCAGTACGCCTCACTTCTCTAATCGGAACAGCGCTGGTTTCTATTGATTTACTTTATGTTGCAGATCACGTTATGCAGCAGCTCACGTTAGCGGATAAATCAACATTGGCATATACAAACGTTAGTTTCGGGGTGACTCGCATGCAGTCACGCTTCAAGTTTGCTGTGTTTTACCAGCGATTGTGAAGGAAAAGAAGATGGTATATTTACTAGTTCAAGCCTTTGTGATGATGCGCTTACATGATCTAGAGAGAGAGTGTGAGCCCGAGCACTGACGAGAGAGAGGCGGGCGCCGGATATTTCGGCCAAAAACGATGCCATTTTCAAATGCCAGCCAAAATTTCAGTGCATCACAACATATAAACCAAATACTTTCTGTACAATTAACTAAAGCCTTACTTTTAAAACATGAAGCAACTGTCCGGTATATGAATTCCAGACTTTGAGGAGATGATTGTTAACAGCAGTAATGACAGTGTTGTCGTGCCGGTCCCAGGACACCATGGTGACTTTGGGTTTGACGAAACTTTCATCCGCTGTTAAAGGTGCAGACCTACAGGGAACATGCAGGGAGACGCTACAATAATCTGCATTGTCAATTCAATATTTCTTCGAGATTGCTAGATGCTTTCCTACCCTGGAAGAGTGGCAGACATGTTCAATAAAAGACTCTTCCACTGATGTCTCTGATGTAGCCGCCATATACGAGCTGTGCCATCTCGACTGCCGCTCACAAACCTGAGAGAGAAAGCGAGAGACACGTTACCAAGAAACATACAAAACACTTAAGAGGTTTTGAAGTAAACCGTTAATAATACCTTTCTCCAGAATGACAGAACTGAATGCTGTCCACCTTGTCCTGCAAATGAAAAGTGAACATTATTACGAAGCATTTCACATTTATTCACAATAAAAATGTATAAAACCCCTCCCACTCTGCCGTAGTTATTGACTATTTTCAATTCAAATGCGCTACATCAAAACCAGAAGCCCAACGGCAAAAGACACAAAACATTTCACTAATATTTATGTGCCATAGCTTCAATCAGAAGATTTTTGGGTGAGCGATCCCTTTGTACATTGTCTTTTTTTCACTAAAGAAAGTCACACAACTAAGGGAAACTAAACAAAGACCAAATGTTAATTTATCGTATGAACTATTCCTTTTATTTGGGAGCACTTACAGTGTGCGAGTCAAGCTCTGCTAGTTTTTCTGGACCACCACTGCCCACATAGTATATCCTGATGACATCATCTGTACTTCCTGTGGCAAGGAACATGCCACCTGAACGTGAAAACAAACAATTTTTTTTTTAAATAATGCATCTACATCTGGAGAGACTACTTGAGATCTTTAGTTAGTCTTACCAGGGCTGAAAGAAGAACAGACCGTTTGCACA
Organism: Barbatula barbatula; assembly: GCF_947034865.1. Taxonomy (NCBI): domain Eukaryota; kingdom Metazoa; phylum Chordata; class Actinopteri; order Cypriniformes; family Nemacheilidae; genus Barbatula; species Barbatula barbatula. The sequence goes on from NC_136782.1 coordinate 20,756,158, forward strand.
CCAGGTCTCGGCCTCTCGGTGAATTTGTGTGGCCGGTCGCTAATAAACATTAAAGAGAGAAAGTCTTACTTTTAACAAACTGTTACGCATGCATCACAGCTGATGAAAGTGCACGACTTTTTTTAACGTGGTGAAGAATACTCACTTAAAACTGTTGCTATGAACATCCCACTGCCAGAAACACACGGTTGCATCCGTTCCTGTGGAAACCATGTACCTTTTGAAGCCCTTGACAAACGGAGAGAACTACAAACAGAAAGAGGAAGTAGAAATGAACACCTAAACTGTTAGAGCAAGTGAAGCGCAGAGCCACACCAACTGAAACAAAAACACTCTCTGCCAAAAGCAAATGTGAGTTCATATTAATACGACGTTTTATCTTTTAATTAAATGTCATACTTGTTTCATTTAGAAAGTAAAACGTTTTCTGTAACGCTACTGTGACACAATGCATTGTGAAAAGCTCTTAAAGAAATTAAGCTGAATTTGGCTCACAGTAGACTGTTCAGGCCACAGGTTTTGCTTATAGGTCTTGTGCCCTGATACTCGATTGGTCCATTACGTTTTTCTTACTAGGTTTGCAATCTTTATTTTTGTCTTGGAACACCATTTTTTATTTTGCAGCTATGGCTCAACAAAGCATGAAACAGAAGCTTAAGTCATACTGCACAATCACCTGTAAAGAGGTAATAGATCCACTGTGGCCCTGCAGGACTGCCATCGGGGCACAGGTTCGAAGGCACCAGACACGAATAGTTTTGTCGCAGCTTCCCGCCGCAATAAGGGTATTCTCAAAGTTAACGGCGAGATCAGATATCTCGGCGTGATGTCCTCTGAGCGTTGAGTGAAGCCTCCCATCAAAAGAGGACCAGATCTTCACCAAGGCATCATCGGAACCCTGAACGTCAAAGAAACACAAATCATGTCTGCTTCATTAACATCGACAAAGAGTTGAATCCCATGCAGCTTCTTAGAGATTTCGCTGCTCACCGTAAAAATCCTGGAACCTGTTCGATCAAATGCGATACAGTATACGGCAGACAGATGTCCCAGAATCCTCCTGTGCATCCTCATGTGTTGATAATTGCTAACGGGGTTGATAGAGCTGAAGCGCTGAGCTCCTGTGAGCTCTCTGCCACGGCACACCCCCACTAAAACAAGACACTGTAAGTCACTTTGGAAAAAGGCATCACCCAAATGCATTCATTTGTATTAAATTATCTCTTAAGAAAAGAAACATTCAATTAAAAGGTTGCGTTCTTGTGTAAGTTTGTAAGGTGCTCACCTATATTTGGGGCATCCCTGCAGCTTAAAGGCCTCTCCGGTGGTCGCCCCCTGTGAAGGGCCGCGAATGTGGAGGCTTTCCAACTGCTATTGCCGCAGTCTAGAGATGTCGAGGGGCAGATATTAGTGAAATGTAGGCACAGACGACTGGGCTCATACAAAACACGGTCTCACCTTTTGATGTTCGCAGTAAGGAGTGTTTGCCAGCTCCCAGTAGAGAGTGCACTCCCTGCACACCAGACGGAGCCTCCCGGTCCAGAATCGGTCCGATCTGCTTGCATATCTGCAGCAGGTGATCTGGCGCGATATGCCTGTTGGCTGCAACCTTAAAAAATAAAGAAAGTTTGAGAACCACACGTGTAAACATTCTTGTAATTTTTGTAATGATGTTTTGTAACATCTCCTCTATGTGCTATGATTGGACAGTTAACCAGTGCGTAGTAATTGGTCAAATACTGTAAGCGTGTGACGGAAATGTAACACCTGTACAATTGAAGAGGACCTGGGGTACGTCCACCTTACTTGCATTAACATTTTGGCAGTCTTAGTCAAATCATACCACGAAACGATGAAGATTTGTGGGGGTGAGGTTACACGAGGCGTTTCAGGCAGGTGTAGGTGAGCATTTGATTTTAGATAGAATCCATTATTTTTTCCCGACACTTTCCTTTTTGCAATTTTACGCATCTAATACATGCTTGTGCAACTTGTAACAAACCAAAGACACAGAAAAAGCTGTATTCGTGCCGTATGACCCCTTTAAGATACAAATTCCCTCATGTCGACACATTAAATCTCACTGGTTCTTGCACGTCTTGGGGCATGCTATCATATGACAACAAGACCCCGGAGCACCGATGATATTCAAAGTTAACAACCACATATTAATTTATCTTATCGCTTAGTAAATATCAAATATGAATCGTTTTCTCTTGCAACTATCACTTATTTTTAAATCATTTATAAACCCATTGGAGTTGTATGGATTACTTCTGCGACAGATGCACGAGCTTTTTGGAACAACAGATGACACAAAAGCATTTGAATGTTAATGTTATAATAAAATGTTCATGTTCGGTTGAAAGAAAGTCAGTCATAAACATCTAATGGCATAGTGCAGAGTAAATTATACAAGATTTTTTTTTGTGTAACTATAGATTTTTAAAATCTGATTAATTGAATCCCCAAATAAAGCATCCATTACTATAAGTACTGTTAATTGTAATACACTTTCCGATCCTGAAGCGACTGAGCAGCGGTCATGACCCTTCAAAAACATCAATAAAAGGTCCGTCTCGCGTGCAAGGAGTTTATGCAAAACAAGCCAGCTCATCAGCCAATCACAGCGCGGGTCACATGCGAAATAAAAAGCCGACTGCGAGTTCCCACCGCCGATTGGACGGTTCAACAATATGACGTAGCCGCAAGCCAAAGAGGCCCCACCCTAACTGCGATAGAGCGCTGAATAATAGGAAACAGTCAAAATAACAATAATCGCGCAGCGTTGAGCGTAATAACAACAAACATCCATCCTTAACGAAGTTTAACAGATATATTAAGGTCACACAGCACACGGCAAAACATTTTACGGTCGCGTCTGTCGTTTAACGTACTTTTATCGGCCAACAAAACAAACATGTGCGAGAATAAAACACGCCAAGCATACGCTCCAGAAATAACACTTACCAAATCTTCAAATGATCGAGGATGCTCGCTTCCTTTCCAATCCAACCGGCGCGGAAGGAGCTATCAAAAAGTAAACCGGGTAAATAAGGGCGAAAACAGAGCGACTAAACCAAATACAATTTGCATATCAAAACCTCGATATAATGCGATATGGTAAAGCAATATTCATCCACATCTCGGTCCAAATAGGAAGCATAACGTTACACACAGACACAGCGTTAAAGGTTGACGAATCGTACCACACACCTGATTTTCTTCCAGCTCACACACGAGAGCCTGCAACAGATGATAATGACCTCCATCAGTTCTCCCATCCACATTATTTTACAGTCGATGTTTATAAAAGTATCAAAGACCGAAGACAACTCACCTCTGCCGCTTTCCGACACGGCCCCGTGCTAAGAAAGCGCGATATCAAATAGTACAACTCTGAGAAGAAACATCGCGAGGTCGTTCGTTATTCGATACACGATTAATAAACTACAAAAGTGCCTCAGAATAATATTTCTCAAGTGTTACTTTTCGTGCCTTACCCGATTCAAGGGGCGAAATACTCCCGTTTCTGGCCGCGGCATCGGCCATGTCTCGATATACGTGTTATTTTGTACCGGAACTTGAAGTACAGTTTGAGAGTTAAATAATTTATTTAATTAATGTCGATCGTGCACTCCGTGCCCCTCCGCGATTGCTCCCGCTTTCTGTTCGGCCAGTTTTCGGTCGCCATTGAACGTATGAGGCCTGAGCTCGGAGCTACTTCCGCCCAAACACCGGAAGCGGGGGGAGGGGTGCAGCTCCGTCTCGTTCGGCAAAACAGAAGCCACGCGGGTGTAACGCGACAGCTGTAAGCGTTGTTATCTCATTGTACCGAGACAAGAAACGCACGTCGGCGTTTATCGAACGACATATTCTTCGCAGCGTTGGGAAAAAACGCGTTTGTGCGCGAACGGCGCGTTCGTGACGTCACTCCGAATGGCGACCGCATAGCCGACCGTCTCTTTTGTTTCCAGAAGACGCGGAGACACGACACGATTTGTAATTTTGACACGCTTGTGTTAATAATAGTGTTTGCGTTTTTCACACAACAGTCCACCGACAAACACCCTTTGATATATTAACTTCGACACGACTTATCATTATGCAGACGCAAACCCCATCAACGTGTTAATCTTTTAATGGTTACATGGCTAAATGGCTTTAGATGATGTCATGACAATTCAATAAAAACTTTAATATCACTTATAGAATTATGTTGGGCAAATAATCAGGTTGTTTTTGACTGAGAGCTTTTTTGAACGTGGACAATAAAATGATTTGCTGTAAATAATCCAATACTATTTATATCCATGAGTGTAATCAGACTGATCCTTTTAGATTTTCTCAAAAAAGTGCTTTAGTTTTTTATAAATGTTTAAGTGAAAGATAAGGATTGCAGTAAAGGTCACCGAGAGACAAAATGTTTGGAAATATCTCAAAAACAGAGCTAGGAGGGTCTCCAACACTCCCCAAACAGTATATAGAATGGATGGCTAGACAAACATGACCAAAATGTCTTTAAATCATGAAAATACAGTTAAGCATCTTTGCTTTTGGGCAATATTCAGCCCTCTTATGGAAGATCTCTTGATCATTTAAAATGAGACATTTTACACATTTGTTGTTTATTACCTTAACAAATAACAACCATTTTATTGGTATGTTATACCAATAATTACAGATACTACACAACAAGAGAAATCAAAACATGAAACTGTACATTTGTACTTCTAACCTAACAACTCTGTGATGTAGCTGCTGCTGGCATGTACATGTGAATGAAATTACAGTAATTTTCATACAACCTGCATGTTTAACACTGTGGCACACTTGTTTCCAAACACACTATTCCTTTTAATCCTCTTAAAGTACCATCACATACTGCATATAGAAAATATGAAAACCTTGTACACAGCAGCTATAAAACATTCTTGCAGTGCTCTTACCAAACAAAGTCAAACTACAGTAGTCAACATTTGAAGCTCAAAAAATCTAATCCAAATTCTCCCAAGACAAAAACAGGAATTGTTCTTGTTTTATAACAATTTTGGTGAACGTTTTTGATCCACTTCAAATGTTGACTACTGTATGTTGCAGTTCACATATCTGATGAGTGTCCCAGTACTAGTGAGCAGGTTTATCATTTACCAAAGATGTTGATTAAAAACAAACTGGACTAATATCGAGGTTTCAATCCATAAAATACAGCTTATTAACAACTCAAACAATCAAACGTTTCTTAAAAAACTCCCTTCCCATACAATACAGACTAGAAACATGTACCTCACATCGCCTATGGAATGTTAGTGTCTCAAAAAAACTCTTATAAAGACCTAAGAAATTACACTTTTTTTTTTAAAGAAAATGGCACATCCTGTACGACTTCAAAGCCAGAAAATTTTAACAGGGTGGAATAAGATGGATCCTTCTTTAAAGGCATTACTCATGGATCGTTTTTTATAAAATGAGTTATTAATAATTACTACAAAACCTGCTTAGAAAAGAGTCAATAAAAATATTCCTCTGTATTGTACAAGAAAAGAGTTTTGGGAGCTCTGGTGAAATACAATGTTATTTAGCAGCTTCCTCTTTCTTGTCCTGCTTTTCTTCCTCTCCATCAGTGTTTTCTTCCTTTAATGAAGAAATGTTTTATATTAATACATTTTAATAAACACTGCGACACATAATATCACTGTTTAGTACATACGATGAACAAATAAAATACTTACTTCCTCAGTCTCTCCGTTCTCTGCAGGGGTCTTCTCCTCAGATTTTGCTTCTGGCTTTGCATCTTCTTTCTTCTCCTGTGGTTTGGCCTTTACTACTTCCTTGGCTTTCTTGCCCTTTGCCGCTGCCTTCTGCAAAGTTTACCAATCCACACTATTTAAACACATGCCACAAAATTCTATGTACATTTTATATTACAATTTTGGTTGCTCATTGACCTTTGGCTTGGGCTCAGGCGTTTCGGGCTTCTGCAAAACAGGATTTTTTTGTCAGCGATCGAATGGTGAAAAGAAAGCGTACATGAGCTGATAGGAGAAATGTACTTACAGCTTGAAGTCTCTGAGACCTTCTTTTGGGCTGTTTGGAAGAATAAGAATGGACAGTAAGCATCACGGTTGCAAACTACATCAAGAAAAACGCAAAACAGTATAAAACGAATCATGCAAACCACTCACCCCGGCTGCTTCAGTGTCATTGTTTGCCTGTAAGAGAGGAAACAGAAGCTGTTAGTGTATCTGTAAATATATACGTGTGTTTGTGTTGGTCCCACCCTCTCCAAATGATGTGCAATTATGTAACGTAAAAAGGGGGAGGGGCTATGACCAACTACGGAGCTCTTCCTTCAATTTATTTAAATTTCCACATTACACAACCCCAAAACGTCTTTCCGTAAACGATATCGAAACAAAGTGTAAAAATACAGTATGGAAACGTACATAGATGCCGTAAATAAAGAGACAATTATTTAAATCGTGCAATTCATTACAGCATATACATTTATCCATGTTAACAAAAATCGCTGTCCCTGAATGCGTCGAAGTCGGGGGAGGTAAGCAGCAGCAGCGGCCCCGCCTTTGCCAACCACATTTAATCGCCCGATCGTCGCATTTTTTTTCACATCGTCGATGATAAAGCGGGTTACTTTGTGAAACGGCACGATCACGTGGCACATAAACGCGCAGAAATCGCGATGAAAGTAAGCGAGAACTTGAAGCCACTTCAAGTCCCCTTCAAAGGTCGTGTGGAAAAACAAGACACGCGTGCAATTAAAAATAGCCCTGCGTGAAAAAAGGCACAATGCATATACGTTACAATGACTCAAATGTGTCGAGTTCACAGGCAGCCATGACACCCAAGACCGTAATGCGTGCATCCTGCCCAAGAACCATATGGAGCCCGTACACAACGATCAACTCCGCGTACTTACATTATTATTAATTTGTCTAAAACTTCCGGAATGCGCTGCAAGAAGAACATTTACACGATTTTTTTTATTTATTGAGGATACACCCCTTTGTGCGACTATTACTTAAAAGGTGTGTGTGTATATAAATATATATATATATATACACACACCTTTTATCTAGATCGACACCAGAAATGTGTTTTGTGGCTTAGGTGGCCATGATGTCTTCACGTAATATATACGTTGTGTACACGGCAAAATACTTCACAGCTCTCCAAGTAAAAAGGCGCCAGAATCGCGCCACATACTTTCACGCAACAAATCACGTATGAACACATGTACCAAAGTATACAACAAACACAACACTTCACGTGCTATTAATGCGCGCTAATAATAAACAAAGCGTGGCAACAAATAGGAAATCCAATATATTCAACTTACTTTGCTTCTTTTCGGCATTGTTGTTTTAAGCTTGTATACTTACAGAACAACACGGGGAAATGAATATTGATAATCTACCACTGTAAATAAAGTGTAAAAGTGTAAGGAAAACACTTAAACCAGCATAAATGTCCTGGCGGAACAGAAACCCGACCGGATCTCTCCTTGTATATATTCTTTTCATTAAAGCGCTAACGTGATGGCCATTCCCGCCCCGCCCATTCTCGTCTCTGATTCGCTGAAACGTCCTAGCAACCGAATTTCAAACCAAAGCAAAAGACGTAAGTGGATGGGTTAAGATGTCAATCAATGATCGTTGTGTGCATTTTATTCGACACGAAACTACGTTTTATCTCCTTAAAACCACACGAATTCACGTTACTTCTCATAGTATTATATCTTTGTGCTTTTCTGACTATTTGAATGCGTTTAAATATAATAACACGGCCCTTAAACAAAATACGTGTCCAAACGATTAATTTATATGTAAACGCTACGTGATTCATTTAGGTGCTTGTAATTCCAAATATATATATATATTTTTAAACACTAAAGTGAGAAGACTCAAAGCCGCATTGTTGTAGTGTTGGGGCTGGATCCGGCTGACGAACAGAAAATGGCTACCGGGTTTAACTGGTTTCTCGTGTTGAGCGCTGTGTTTCTGTGCAACCTCGTGAAATCGCTCCTGCCGTCAATTTCTTCGTGTGTGAGTACTGAACCGTCTACTGTAAGAGATCCACACGTACGCAACGTGGGTTTTAAAGCGATAGGGCTCGATGCTATAATGGTTAGCATAGCTGCTAACGTTAGCTTCTGCGTGGACGTGGTGTGTGCTGCGGCGATCAAAATTATAAACCATTCACAAACTGTTTGTAGATCACAACGTCCACATCAACAAACAGTAACAAACAAACGTTGTTTGTGTTTTTATAATCTGGCGTCAAAACAAAATGCCTTCCTCTCACCAAAACAGTGTTGGTAGGGTACATGCGACGTTACTTGTATCATGGGGTTGAATGGTGTAATGGCATATTAGGCTACACACCCCGTTTTCAACTCCACAACACAGCACAGTGAATTCCAATAAGAAATCCACCACGATTTCACTACAGCAACCATAGATTAACTCTTGCATTTGTAGAAAAGCCCATATAATAGCAAATGTACCACGATAACCGTAGTTTAACAATGGTCTGTTTAGCACAGCAATGACAATAAAGATGGTAATCTGCCATGGCTATTACATTTTTACTGTAATAAAACCATGATGCCCTATGGTGATCGTACTCTGAGACTCCTTATACGTCTGTTATACGTATACAACTGGAGAAATAATATTTGAAAAGTATACATGTTGTCACATGACAATGCAATGACTCGTGTATATGCATCCTACATGCATTATACAGATTTGATGATAATGAAGTACACCTACAAGATGCAGGGCAAGTTTGGAAATGGGTGAAAGACAATGCATCAAACAATGCATTGTTGCTCTAAATTTTAATCAACAGTTGCACATTTTATGTTAAAAAACAAAACATTTATTAGGTCTTCACGTAAACTGAATGATTTTTAACACTGAATGCTTGCCAATACCTTTTTTTTAATCGAAATAAGCATGTAAACATTTCAAGTTACCCAAACATCTTGTGTTTGCTCTCGTAGCTGTCAAAGCTCTTTCAGAAAGATGCCGAACAGGAGACGGGGATGCGGATGGAGATCCAGAACATGCGGATGGAGCTTTCCACCGTCAATATGATGGATGAGTTTGCCAGATACGCTAGATTGGAGCGCAAGATCAACAAAATGACCGATCAGCTAAAGACTCTAGGTAATAAAAAGCATGATCTAGTTCTTATTTTGTGCATAACGCATTTATCCAAAGCGACTTATACAATTTGACTATGTGCAATCCCCTGAAATCGAACACGTCACCTTGGTGTTGCTAGCGCCATGATCTTACCGCTGAGCCACAGGAAAGCTATTGTGTCTACACAAACAACTGTCTAAAATGCCATGATGAGCTAAAACATGAGCATGTGATTTATACAGGAAGAAGTCCACAAAACAACATGTTGCATAATGTGTAGTTTATTTTACTTGGAGTTTGCTTTTTGACATAGTGTTTGCCGCTATTTGCACACCCCATTGGTTGTAAACAACAGTAAACGTTTTCTCTTAAAAGGAGTTCACCCAAAAATGACGAGCCACAGATATTAGTCTTCCATTACAAGTACAGCAGAAAAAGAAAGCTTGTAAAGATCTTCAACCACCAATTTGTTTAATTGATATGGAAAAAGGATACGTTTAACCTTATTTTACAATCAACAACCTTTATTTTTTATTTAACTTTATAATGATGTTGTATTTGTTAATGCATTGACTAACATGGATAAACACTGCATCTTCAGCAATAATTGATTTGACTTGTTTTTAATTTGTTTATAATTTATTGTTAGTTTATCAAGACATGTATTAATATTTACTAACATGTGTTTATTAACTTGCATCAGTAATGCAAAATGAGTAATTGTTTTCACATTAACTAACTTTTCATGGATTAATAAATGCTGAAAAACCATATCGCTCATTGTTAGTTCATGTAAGTTAAAGCATTTAACAATGTTAACAAATACAACCTTATTGTGAAGGGTTAGTGAGAAAGATTTTCAACAACTTAAAGGTGTAGTTCACCCCAAAATGGGAATTATTTTACTTTTTTAGCTGACCAGAAACAGAGATGCTATATTAAACTAATCAAAGCTAAACTTATGTCAACAAGAATGACATAATGGTAAATAAAATATAGATTATATCAACATCTGTTTTGAAGACCGATAACAGCTTTGTAGAGACCCACATTCTAAAAGATTGAATGTGTCTTTGATTTTTAGTCAAATCAAGAACTGCACAGCAGGCAAAAATGAAGTGGATTGTGAATATTGCATTTTACATTCTCCAGGTGAGATGCATCTGTTTCATTATGAATGATATTATATTTACAGATATGTGTCTCTTATCATCACCGAGATTAGAAAAAAATGTTGTTTTCTTCCTGTTTCTTTTTAGGCCGCGCTTATGATCTCACTCATATTGAAGTATTATGCAGACCCAGTTACAGTGGTGCCCAGTAAATGGATTTCTCCATTAGAGAAACTGGTAGCCTTTCCATCTGGAGTCACAGGTAACCCTTTGGACGGACAGTGGGATAAAGTATTCATTAAGAATGTTTGAATTACATTTCTGCACTTTTTGCTGCTTTATTTTAGGTGGTGTTGGAATCACATGCTGGCTCGTTGTCTGCAACAAGGTGGTTGCCATTGGTCTACATGCTGTCAGTTAAACCAAGTTACCTCAGTGTTGTCGCAACAGAATTGTGCAGCGACTGGATGTTTGGTACTTGCTAAAAGTTTGTATCAAGTTCCATGTGAAAAGCCATTGATTTTTTAACCACTGCACATTACAGGTCTGTAATACATTGCTTTTAAAAATACAAATGTTACAAACATGTTATTTCTTTTCTGGTTTAAATATTTTCTATTGTCATATATTTTGATTTCAACAAAATGTTATAATTTATTATAATTAATGGTACTCTTTATTTGGATTTGTTTGTCAAAGCCTGTACCACATATATTTATTCGACTGCGTTTGTCTTCATCCATGCATTAAAATGTGCAAATGAAAAGGTGTCCACATGAGGTTCACAATAGACCAAAAACTCATTGCACAGGGACATTTTATCAGTAAGTGTGGATCAAACCCTTGACCTTTGTGCTGCTAACAGAAAGCTCTACCATTTAAACTAAAGAAACACTTTCCATTTTCTGTAATAGACAAGCTTTAATTAGTTTAATATGTTTATCACGTGTTTCATGACTTAAAAAGTATGCCACTGTAAATTCCAAAAAAATTGAAATACAAGGTGCCCTTGCAGTTTGGCAGTACTCGTATCGCCTCATAAAAATGATCCATGAGATTACATTTAGCTCAAAAGTCATCACAAACACTAACTATGGATGACATTTTTGTGAAACTTGATGAAAAACATGTATAAACCAAGAAACACACAATACTTTCATGTTTAAACTTTGAAGTGTAGATATTAAAATAACAGTAACAAACCTTCAAAACACGTCTTTGGCATATGATGCTGTACATTATTAAGAAAATCTCTATGTTTGTTATTAAGGCAATGTTGTGACTTAAATTCACAGGACCCACTCCCAAAAGGGTGACACGTGTAACTGATAAGAACAGGGGTTTTCAATGGGGTCCAGAGACCCCTGTGGGCTTCCGAATTCTAGGGAAACAAGATAAAGCAATGTGAACAAATCAACTATAGTTGAATTTCGAAGTTGCTACAGTACAAAATACACACAATGTATAAGCCTATTTATGTTTGGAAACAATATGATGTTGTTATAATATCACATAACAATGATAAATGGATGGTATTTTTGATTATAACCATTAGTTTCTAAAACCAATATCTCAATTTTACCCACTAACACTTCTGTAATGGTTGTCATTGTGTTTGTTGTTCATTAGGGGCTGCTCTTATAATAAACAGCCTACATTCTAAAAAATTAAATATGTAAGCGATAATGTAGAATCCCCAGTCGGTAAATTACACCTTTCTTTTAAAAAATACCATTTGTGTCCATAACACTAACTTTAGCAGACAGACAGCTGAGATTGCCAATCACTCTTACAGCAGCGAAGCCGCGCGCACCAATGTCGCCGGATCATCAGGACAGAAATAGACACGGTGCGGATCCTCTAACGCCTTGTGCCTTCCAACCCGGGCTGGATCTCCGTCTTTTGCCCCATTATTTCACTTCGCAGTCTTTACACAATGGTCATTAAAGTCTTCCTGGCATCCTCCTCCGGATCGACAGCGGTAAGAACGGAAGCGACAAGTGTTTTTATTCAACATGCGTAAGGTGCCCTGTGCGTTTATACGCATTCAGGCGACATCCAGCACTAACTTACACACTCGTGTTTGCAGATTTCTCATTTAAAGTCGTTTGGTTTGAACGGTTTAAATAACTCTTGTCATAACTTGACCTGAGAAAAGTTGCAAACGCGAGGCTTCGGTTTCTTTAAATATCTCTGAGATCACATGCCAGTACGGCTACTGCCTCCGCAGTCTCGCGTTTACTTTCATTGGTCTTCTTCGGCGTTTTTTATTATTAAACAAATAGTTCATTTCAAGTATTTGTTATTTTTCTACGTGTATTCAAATAAACACGTTTTCCTTTGATTTTAGAGATAAAATAGTCGCATAAAACGTACGCTCTTGTGACGTTGTTTTGACGTCACTTTGACTAACGCTAAAGTAGCGATTAGCGTACCGTTTGATTTGAGGATTGGTCACTGTTACTTATTTTGCATATATGTCTGCCTTTTGAAAATTGTAAGTTAATATTGTTTGTTCAATACCTATTTTGTTTGTAAAATTGAATTAAATGGGAAAAAACAACTAGCACCATTATTTGGCATCTGTACCATGATTGTTAAACTTACTCCAGTAAACGACAACATTTACAAATGTACCTATTCTTAAACTACTTATATAAACAGATGCAACTTTAGATTTCAAAAATGTTTTAGTAAATGTAAATGAACTAAAGTTAATAATAAACGTGTTAGTTGACGAGTGTTAACCTTGTGTCATTAACAATGCAGATCAAAAAGAAACAGCAAGATGTTGTTGGGTTTCTCGAGGCGCTTAAAATCGATTACACGCAGTTTGACATCGCTTCAAATGAGGAGAATCGCCAGTGGATGAGGGAAAATGTGCCGGGAGAAAAGAAGCCCACCAGCGGGATTCCTCTTCCTCCGCAGATCTTCAACGAGCAGATATATTGCGGGGTAAGACCCCGGCATACATGTTCATTAAAATGTCCTCTACAAGGGTCTGCTAATACAAAATTAAGTTCCTCGGATGTGACGTATCTTTGTGCGCAAACCCCAGATGCGAGTTCGACTTCCGGTTCTATCGCCCCACAGACTTTGGGGTTTTGGTTGTCTCCTTATTGTGACTTAAAAACAGCGGTTGTGCAACTACTTCCTTTGGGGGTCATCCCGCATATAAAGCAGCTCACGCATAACGCAACATGGGCGACTGTTTTTATTCTGTTTTTGACTGTTATTATCTGTATATTGTTTTAATCAATAATAAAAAAACGCAACTGGCTAGGTTGGTTCGGTATAAATTCTGTATCAATAACAAAGTTAAAGAAGTGCATTTTAAAATTCTACACACAAATGTACCCCTTGCAATTTATTTCTATCTACAATGACGGATGTTGGTGATACATGTTATTTTTGTAATATGCAGGAGGAAAACTTTGCTCATTTATTTTATAACTGTCATGTAACTCTTAAATTTAATGTAAAGCTCCTTTTTATTTGCTCGTAAAAATATTGCGTATATTTGATCTCTTAACGGTGTTATATGTTTATATACTAATGAATGTAAAATGTTTTATGATGGGGTGAATTTCTATATTTTACATGACAAACATTATATTCAAAAGTTTGTAAAACCTGCAATTAACTGCGATTATTTTTTTAGTTAGACTTTGAGAACTTTAAAACATCTCTATTGCTTATAAACAACCAAATTAAAATGTATGCAGACGTTTTTTTCAACGTAATATCCCGCCTGTGTTTTACCATACAGTGTTTTTATGGATGCTCTTTTGTTTTTTTTGGTGTATTGAGAATAGGAAAGAGAAGAAATACTAGTTTTTTTCTTCTTCTTCCTTTTCCTCTTTGTATGATCTATTGTCTGATCTTTATAATATTGTTACTGTCAAAGATATCTATTAATAATTTTTTTTAATGAGAAAAATAGTGGGAAAAACGTAGATGCGGATTCATTCACGGAGTTATCACTTACCAGGGAACACATTTTAAATAAAGTTTGAAAGGGTTGATATTTCTCTTTGCTTTTGTTGATTTTTAAAACCCCAAAACAAACACACCCCTACCCCATCTTTCGCTTTCGTCAGCACCCGGCTCGAGTAACGGCCGTCCTGTGCACCTTACTGCTGATTGGCTACAAGGTTGTTTTGGTACTCGGCCCGACCTTGTCTAAACAAGCGAAATTCAGAAATCGGACACCCCGCCTTTAAGTGTAGTCTGTTTATAGCGTCGTGTTAGCTTTTTACTTCTGCCGATTGTATTTCCGCTTCAAAGGTAACTGTTTATTTGTAAAGATTATCCTGCTAGACAAAACGTGTAAACATTTGTTAATCACAGAGCTTTTCTTTGCGATAAGTCTATGGGGGAAATGCACAGGCTTTAGGTGGAGGGAACAAGCGCGGCGCTTACTTTCGAGTTAGCATACAAAAGTACGTCATCTCTGAGGTACTGGATCATGGGCCGGGACAAAAATGTTGATTTACGATTACGACATTTACTACAGCGAGCTAGGAATTGGGATAATGCTTAAATATTTTGGCTAAACTTTTTACATGCCACGTTTACATTTAAGTAAAATAAGTGTGCTTAATAATAAAGTTTTGAAATCCAGAATTTTTCCGCATCTCATATATAATAAAATGAGTTTAACTATGTGGTTTGTGTAACATTACTTGTATAAAATGATAATGCAAGCTTTCTGTCTTTCTTTGCAGGACTATGAGACATTCTTTAATGCGAAGGAAGACAATGCAGTCTATGAATTTTTGGGCCTGCAATCTCCACCAGGATCAAAGGTTGTAATTGTCTCTTTCGTTGTCTTTCTTTACTGTTCATTTACCTAAAACCAGTATCACTGTTAGTTATTCTACTTATAATGTAGTAGGCGGAGAGGAATCTTCTGGAGTAAGAACACTACCAGAGCACCGTTTCTATGTTACATGCATAAATGTCGGTGGAGTTTCTTGTGAAAGAGTGTTCGCTGTAGATAATGGCACATTTCATCACTTGCAGCTTTCCTTTTGTTGTACTTCTTTCCCCCAGTTCCTGACAGCAATGACATTGATTGTACATTGTTTTAATAAAATAATTCTCTTGACACAGGAGGCAAAACAAGCGGAAAATTCACAAAAACTTCATAATGGATCTGGCACAGAGGAACACCCACACGATGACACAACAGTAATGTCCCACTGAACCTTTTTTACTTGTTTTCTCTCTCATCTTTTTAATCGTTATTTGCTTTTAGTTCATTTCCAGACATGTGCCAGCATTTGTTTCTCATCCACATTGTGATTCATTTAGGTTTTTGTACCATCAATTTCTCTGTTTGGAATAGCGTACTAATACTATTTATGCAGTAGCGTACTTTGCACTCACTAAGTATGTAAACTCTGCGTCAAATTCTTAGTCCAGGACTTACTACACTTTATTATTATCCTCTTTTTCGTTTTATAATTTTTTATATTTTTGGGGATTTAAATTCACATGATAAATGAGAAATTGATTTTCAAGCATGCTTTTCATAAGTTGAAATATAATATAATATAGTTCTCTATTATAATAATATAGAATATAAAATGTATACTGAGGGGTATAGTGGCCAGTTAGTGTGGGGGAGATTTTGATGAAAGTGAGGCAACATGTACTCACTGGAAATTTGCAATAACAATTTGCATTTTGTTTTATATCATTTAAAAATGTTTGTTGTCATAAACGTAAAGGGAACATATATATATTTCTGATGTTTTTTAATTGATCAATTTGGACGATGTAAATTGTAGAAAAAAAGCCCCACCCCTAAGCACAACTATCCCTTGATAGTGCGAAAACATAATTTGTAAGAAAACTTACAAATTACATCGCACACATTAATAAGAATCACCACAAAATTCTCTAAAATGTCAAATAGCTACAAATTGTCATGAGATTGTGTTGGAACTAATGGCTAATCTGTGTCTGAAACCAAGATTACTAAATTAACCAAAATAAAAAACTTATTTACAACGGATCAGCCACGGCTGTGATTACATTTTTCTTGCAGCCCATGAAGATCCTGAAATATGTGAAAATTATTGTTTTCCATTGTAGTTTGGCAACACACCCATCTAATATAACCAAACCATGTTTTCTCCTCCTGAGTGTGTTTTCTTTCTCAAGTTCCATTGTGAAATCCCCGATCATTAAATCATGTCTGTTCTCATCCTGAGGAACCTGATTACCCAGGATGCCGTTGGAACACATGATGCCTCACTGTTGACCCATCATAGTTTTAATTTTGATTCCCCTTGGGGTGCGTTGTATCTTCTTCTAGAGAAAGGAAATTCAAGAAGCTGAGCAGAACGGTGACGCACACCCAGCAGAGCTGGAGGAAGATGCTCCGGCCGAGACGGATGCTCAAGAAGAGAAAGAGGAAGAAGATGAACAAGAGGATGAAGAAGAAGACGAGAGTGTAATTTACCACCACACCATCTTTTCATCCTTTGCTCATCTCTATACATTGTGTGTCTTCCCAAACCTGCTCTTTCCTCTTCCGTATATCCTCTTTTCCTCCACCCATTAATCTCATCCTCTGTTATTAAGGTTTGGTTTCAGGTTGCAGGATCTCTGAATTTAACCTATTCTAATCTAATCTTCTGCTTTTCACGCCCTCCATTCCTGGAGTTTCATCACTGCCGTTGTTGCTTCTTTTCTCATTCCTGGTGTGATTGTGACTATAGGAAATTTTAACAAGCAGCCTTACGGATTAGTTTCAATTGTTGTTGTTGTTTTTTGGTATTGCTTGTTTGAAAGAAACTTTCGGGAGTAAATGTTTTTTAGGGCTCTTACGTCTCTTAGGCCCTGTGCACACGAACACGGGTATTTTCAAGACCGCAGATTTTTCACTGACCGTTATCACTGAAACCAAACGTAAATAAAAAAAACTCCGGCCAGGGTGAAGATTTTTTGAAACTCTTGTTTCAGTGTTTTCGTGTAGACGGTGAAACTGGAGATTTGGCGTATGATGTTGGAATGCGTGCCGCTATCTCCTTTGTTTGACGTCAGATTCCAGTCTTCTGATTGGCCAATACAGCTTTATGGTTATACCGCCACCTTTTGGTTTGGCATGAATTGGACGGCGCTTTTTGCGTTTTCGTGTGTATGCAGGTGTTTCTTTTTTTAAACAAGGAAGGAAAACTTTGTGTATAAAAATACCTGTGTATGTGTTAGTCAGTTAGTTTGTGTACTGATTTTAATATCTAACTTTCTTTTTGTTAGAGAAAAGTAGCTGAGGAGGAAAACCAGGTGAGTAAAATGTTATCATTTGTCTGCTAGCAATTTATATACAGTATAATGTATATGTACTGCTTTTACACTTTATTATGTGAAAAAGTGACACATGTTTTATTGCAGTTTGTATAATTTCAGATTTGT
This sequence comes from Barbatula barbatula, assembly GCF_947034865.1. Taxonomy (NCBI): domain Eukaryota; kingdom Metazoa; phylum Chordata; class Actinopteri; order Cypriniformes; family Nemacheilidae; genus Barbatula; species Barbatula barbatula. Next base: position 20,773,865 of record NC_136782.1, read on the forward strand.
AGATGTCTGGTTTTACGATACACTCATTTTATTTCATCTGAAACAGCTCATATAAAACAAAATAAATGTTTACAATGTGACCTAACAAAAAGGATGATTTGTTTAGATAAAAATCAATCCATGAGACATAAATTGTCTTTATATGATGAAAACCCCATTTAAGATTTTTCAAACTGCATTTGCTTTTATGGTTTACGTTTCTATTCTGAATTCATCTTTTTTTGTGTCTTACAGGATGAAGGAGATGAAGACAAGGTAAGGCTTACATCTATGTTTTTTAGTCCTCAGAGGCATCTGCACCTTTGTTTTTATGCATTAAACACATGTTAGAGATACGCAATGATAGCTGTGAATGTATGGTATCTGATATTTATTGGACTGCATCATGATGGCATGTGACAACAGGATGTGAAGGTGTTGCTTTTGCCCAAAGATCATGAACAGAGAAACACATGGCAGTATAAGTCTCATTCATGGAAAACTAGCAAATGAAACAATGAAGTTTACTTCTATACCAATAAAAAGTCACACACATAGAAGTTTTCCAATAATCTTATAATAAAACCATCATTAAGCATAACAGAATTTAATTGTTGGAAAAGTGTGGGGCCTTTGTTTGATGCTTTTTAACTATTGTCAAAAACGATAATGTATCCCTGTTCGTAGGGCTGCACTATAAATCATGTTTTAATCGTGATAACGATAAATGTTTCCCACAATTAACTGAACATAATCGTTGTGTTAATGATTTAAAAGAACACACGAAACTCCCCATAAGGTCAGAAAATGATGGCAAAGTTTTCAATTGCCACGTTACATGAAATAAAACAGCACAATATGTTTTTTACTGCATTTGTACTATTTGCAAAACCCACAGAGCAACATGACGGATGAGCAATTGTAATGATTTATAAAAAAGACTAGAAATAAAAAATGGAGTAGCAAGGTATCATTCCTAAGGTCACAAATTCTTATGGTGGAGTTTTTAGATGATAGATCGCGTGCTTTGAAATATGGTGCTGAAGAAGGTCGATGGCGGCAGATTATTACATATTCATTAACCGTAAATTATAGGCCTCGTAAACATGCTGAAGTGAAATTAAAAGTATCGTGATTAAAGTGTTGAGCAAAATAATCGTGATTATCATTTTACCTGTTCAGCCCATCATCAAATTTATAGGAGAAAATCTTACTTGCGGCTAATAGTTACTGCTTACTATTTCAGGGAGAGGACAACCATCTGGTCTCAGAGGTGAATCTTAATTTATATTTGGTTTGTTCTGGATCTGTCTCCTCTTCTATTTTTCCTCTTTTTTAATCTTTCTTCTCCTTCACGGATAACTCACTACACTTCTTCTGGCCTTGAGAAACATTTTCCTTCAGAAGGCGAATCACTGGAAACATGTGTTTTGCTTGTCGTCTTTTCCCCTTTCTTTATAGGTGACATGGATGCATTTTATATTGTTGTTGCTGTGTTGGTTTATCTCATCCCAGTGATAAAAATACTTGTCTTGTTCCTGATTCATTTATCTTGACAACTTAGTAAGCCATTCGTAGAATGACTTCGTGAAACACTTTGTGAACACTGTGGCACTTTCAAAAAAGTGTTGTTTGAGCAAACATACATTTATATACATGTCGGCGGGGGCACCTGTTTGTGTGACCAAAGACCAACCTGTTGTTTTTTCCTATAATACAGAGGCCCACAAAAATGTATGTAATCTTTAGAAAACCAGACTGAAAAATAATAAAAACGCATGGCCCTTTTTTGTCAAAGAATGATTGAACAAAACAAAAAATGATCTCATGATTTACTCCCCCTAATGCCATCCCATACGTTTTTGACTTGGGCTTTTCAATTGAACACAAACAACTATAACAACAACAGGATATGACGCTAGATACTTTTAATACATTATAAATTTCATCAAACTTTCATGATGATACAATGTAAAAACTCGTAACAACATCAAACAATGTAACAAAATCGAATCTAGTAAAACTTTTTGTCATTTAAATGCGACAAACACAGATGATATATGAATGTATTGTATTTATAATAAAACGTATGCTCATGTTTAAAATATGAGTGACAAACCGATTGGATTCGAATTTAGCATCCTTACACCTTTTAATGTTTTTTTTTCTTTGTCCACCATTTTTTCCAGTCAGAGGAAGGTCTGAAGTCACTCGGTAGTGTAATTCCTGTTTGTGTGGATTTGTGTTCATCAGCAAAGGCCGGTTGTTGTGGACCAAATATATATTTATAACTCCAGATCTGCTCTCCCTTATCTCTCGTTTCTCGACCTCCATTCTTTCATGCTAACCTCCTTTCCTCCACCACTTCTCTCCATAGTCCTGTAGCCGCCTCCTGCCTGTATCTCTTCCTTCAATTGCATGCGTCATGTTGCTCTTTCCACCTTTAGCTTCACCTGCGCTCTATTCCTCTGACATACAGTCTGTTCTCTCCTCTAGGACGAAGAAGAACTCCAAAAGCTTGAGGTAGATCGATATGTTTTTTTTTCTTTAGATTCAGTTTGTCGTTTTAGTGGGAATGTCTCTGGATTATTTTCTTCAAATTGCTCTTGATATCTGCTGGAATGGCTCTTCCGTCATGAACCAGATCTTACAAGTGCTTTACCAGGAACTTTCAACCCGTTCTCATCAACCTGCGTATAAATAACACGACTTTACACTTTCCGATTGCATACAATGCATGAGTCATTAACGTCTGTGTAGAGCTAATGCGTGCAACTGAAACAATTTTAGAAATGCGTATTATTCGTACTTTAATCGATATTTTGGATTACCTAACCCTACCCAACAAGTAAGGGATAATGTACAGGTTGTGTGAGGGTCTTGTATCACACTGAAGGGTCTTATTTTCCGAGAATCGCCGGCTGCTTGTACATTATCCCGCTTATTACACATAAGAAAAAACTGGACATTAAATATTTGAGTTGCTCATTTGTACTGAATGCTGACCTTCCGCGAGGAAAAGCCGTTTACGTTTGGTTTTAAGGTAAGAAACGACGTTCAAATGCCACGAACAGGCAATTTGGTTTAATCATTTGTAAATATAATGTCATTTATGTCTATTCATAACGTAATATCATGTAATGATGCGACCAGTCACAAGACACACACGAGCCATTGTGGTTTCAATGCCGTATCGGGTTTTATGGCGGACGAAGAAGGGGATTGTTCTTCGGCCTCGGAACGCTTGGAATAATTGCACTTTTGGAATAAATAGCATCTGTAGTCGTACCTGACTGTAATGTGTTGTGTTTGTATTGTATTATATACAAACAGTTAGGTTTAGCGGCCTGGTTTCATGCTCAAATGCTTCTGCATTGTGCGAACTAAGTAAACGTACCCAAAATACGCCGTTAAATTAACAATCACATGTCATAATGGCAAAGTGACACCAGAATATATCATTTTGTCGCGTCATTGGATGCATCTGCGCTCCACAGACGTTAATGGGAAGGATGTGCGTGTATCGCATGCACTCAAAATTGGACTTCGACGAATGCATTATATGCAAACGGAAAGTGTGAAGTTGTGCAATTTATGCGCAAATTGATGAGATCTGGTTGTATGTATCCAAGTACATAAATCAAATTGAACAGAACCAAATCCTTAGAATAGAAATAGAATTCTAAAATAAAATCCATGTTGTTGTAAAGCAATGCTGCTTCAGATCAGCGTATTTGCAGCAACACCAAAATTACAACCGAACTACGGGACGCGTGAAGGGACAAACCGCCCGTACTTTTTAAAAACCGTGACCGCGTTTAGATGCATTTCATGTCTGAAGTAATTACAAGATTTATAATAGTTAATTATTGCTCTGCAAATCATCCCCGAAAAACACCACCAAACCCAGTCGGGTCACCATGATTTCGGAACAGGGAGGGCGAAGACCAACAAAAACCAATGAGATTTGACGTTATCGTAATCTCGCCATATTTTAGTTTACCATTAGGGGAAATAATGAGAAATTATGAATATTCATAAACGGGGAACATTTATTGCTTGATTGGAGTAAAATCTGTCTCTACGTGATCTTCACCCTTTCCGAACCTTCTGCTTTGCTCTTCATGTCCCTCTCTGTTTCTCTTCCTTTTTACCCATTCAGTCATTTCATACCTCATTTATTTTACAGGAGCAGAATTCCTGGAAGCAGTTTCATTTGGCTTTGATATTTAGCGTGTTTATTATGCCGTAAAGTTTTACCCTCAGTAGCTGTATTTGTGACTCGCATACCTCGGCTGTTTTTGACACATGTTTTTCTGTTTTAATGGTAAACCCCTTCATCACAGGAGGAGGAGGAGGAGGAGGAGGAACAGGGCTCGGAGGTACCCTTGCACATGTGCAGTTGTGATCATTGCATGCCACTCATGCAGCATCACTTGTATTTAAAATCCATGTTGCATTGGAATAGATCGTCCTTTTATATTTATCTTAGTTGCTTGGATTGATTCCTTCTGTTACAGTATTAAACAAGCTGCAAGGAATATCGCATGTTAATGTCTCTCTGAAATAAGTGTCCTGATAAATCACATTGATGTTTCTGATGTTGTTACTGTCAGAATAACTAGGAGTTTAGGGGAGCTGCTCTTGCCTTTTTTATGCCTTTAAAATAATCCGGCTTTAGGCTTCTGATGACTAGACGTCTTACTGGTGTGTTTATTTATTTTACTAAAACAATTGAATAAATCGTAATATCATTCGAGGTCAAGTGAGAAGAATCCACTGCAAGGATCTTTTGTGAGTTTTCTATAAAACAAGCATGGTTGTGTGTTTATGGAGAAGACCGTCAGCATGAATTCTATGTTGCCTGAATCGAGATTAACGGGATTCAGAACAAGGGGCGGGACTAAAGGACGTGACACCGGAGAGAGAGCATGGCTTCTCAAACCAAAACAATGCTCTTTCTCCACACAAAACACATGGGCTGACATGATCCTGCCACAAGACTCGAAAAAAACAAGACAAGGAGAGGCAGGATCATGACATTTGCAGTGTTGCTGTGCTAATACCAACCTCTTCTTGCTTATTTTTAATCACAGAAGTCAATGTGGCGTGTTTTATTTTGGTTAAAGTAAATGTGAAAAATGAATAACTGTACTAATAGGAAAGTAGTCAAATCTGCTGCAAAGTTTAACGGTGTACGTGCCACTTAAATAAACCGTGAAATACAAAGATGTCACACTAACTACAGTCGTTTAAACACTACATTTGGAGTAAAAACAGCAAAGCTTATGATATGTGCGAGAATATTAGAGAGATGGATAAATATTCAGTTGCACTAAAAGTGATACTTCGCTTGACACAGGAAAGGATTTACTGCACATGTGCGAGCACAGATGTTATTTTAATCTGTGTGGTTGTTTTTATCTACAGGAGGCTGAAGACTAGTATTCTGAAGCTGAGGAGTTGTGGAGCTGGATCTTCCTGCAGAGGTAATGCACCTTCCTCTTTGTTCTCTCCGCCACTTGGTGGTGTTGTAGGATTACATCCCTCAAGTAAAGAGCAGTGTCTAGTGTTCATATTGGTAATATTATAGGTTATTTCCAACCTTGTTTTTCATGGGACACAAATTTGGAAAGGCAGTTGAAACTATAATAAACTTTAAGCAGTGATAATAGTCTTTAGCAAAAAATAAACCTGTGTTTTTGCTGTGCTTACATCATCTGAAGACATCTGGGGTTACATTTCTTTTCTTTTTTTTAAGTTGTTACAAAACTTATACTTACAATTTAATTCATTTCAATTTAGAAAAATACTTCATATTTTGTGGTTCAATAGCCTACAAGCCTACAGTTAGTATGATAGCCCGATAAGACAAAAGTTAAAACTTAAAGAATAGCATTTGGATAAAGATTTTTTTGTATTTATTTATTAAGTATTTATTTTCATTTATTCATTTTTTTTAACTTAAAGCTTCAATGCGTAACTTATTTTGATTATGTGAGTATAAAAGCTGTTTCAGGACTGTCTGCTTTCAACTCTTGAAGCTTGAATTTTATTTATGTTGCTGATGGGTTAGATTTCAGTATGAAATGTCAGTAGTGATATGATATTAATTTATACTTATATATATATATATATATATATACTCTTGTGTTATGTGTAACCTGCAAGTTTCAACTGTCAAAAAACCGTTGGTTCAATTTCAGTTTACTCTTTGAGTTAACTTATAAAGTTGAGTTAAGGCAATCCAACGAGAAATTCATTGAATTAAGCAATATTTTTAATTTGAACTGAAAATGTGAATGCAACCATTTTTAAATTGAACCAACAAAAACAGTTGCAGTGTAGAGAGGGGAAAATTACGAATTGCAGCTTTAGCAATTGATGAAAGCTTGAGATGTGGGTGATTTTTAATAATTTTAGTTGGCAATTCGTAGAAAGATGCGGTAACCACACGGACACCGAGAAGACCAAGATTCATGCATTTTTCAACACATACCCCCTTGTATACACTTACCCTGTTCTTTGTATTTCAGCGTGAAGTACAGTAACATGCCACCTGCCATGGAGCTGTCTGCCAAAATCTCCCACAAACACCTGCATCAGAGCATTGCTCAGGCCAAACGTGACACCAATGCACTGGAGGAAATGCACTCAGGACACACTAGCCGCCAACCGTAGAAAACGCCACCTCATCCCACAGCGATGAGGTTCCCGAATGCCTTTTGCTTTTGTTGTTCACACACACACACACACACACACACACACACACACACACACACACCCAGTGTCGCTTGTTTCTCAGTAGCATTGCATTTCAAATGAATGGGAATGTATTTTTTTATTATTGTACGTATAGATAGTAGTTTATGCTGCGTCTGTTAAATTTACACGTCGAGACCGTTCTTAAGAGTCCCAAATTGGTCTCGGATATGCCAAACCCATACTCGCAAATACTGTACTTCTGTGAGTTTCTAATATTGTTAGGTACACTTCCATTCAAAATGTTGATTATAGATTTGGCTCGAAATAGAAATTTGCAGTAAATTGTGCATTTGTATGAATGTCTTTACCAAACAAAAACTGTAATTCTTATAATTATAAAATAAATCAATTGAAATGGATAGTGGAGACGACAAGACGTAAGAAAGCGTCCGAGCCTTTGACTGGTAGTGTACTGTGCATGTTTTTATTGGGCGAAATGACACCATGACTGCTTAATGATTGACCTCACCATAGTCAAATGAACGTTTAAATTCGACCATAACAATGTAAAAGTCCCAACCGCACCCTTGTTTACAGTCTATTATGACTGATTTAGTTGCTTTCTCTGTATGTAGACCGAGCTGAATGAGTGGAAATTCGCCATTAAAAGTCGTAAAGGCCCTGTCTGGTCTATTCTGTTCTATTCTTGACATGTTGTGTGTATTTATGGGATAGCATTCAGCAGGGTTGGTAATTCAATAAACAGGATGTGACCTTAAAGGAAATCCCTATAGAGTTAAGTGAAAGACAATGACTAAAGCTCACATTACTAGAAATGCTTTTTTAAGGTTTACAATAAACTCAATTTAGATTGTCAATAACATACAGGCCTCCATTAGTATGCACTGAAAATGTCTGGTATAGTGTTTAAAATATCACATTCAATTCAACAATAGGGGGCTTGTTCAACCCATAATAGAAACTGTTATAACGCATTGTTCTCCCAGGAATGAGTAATGGCCAGCCGGTGAGTATTTGTCGTTTTCAGCTCAAGGCTAAAAACAGATTCGCTTTTAGTAATATTTACTTGCCAGTTTTGGCCACATCCCATAGCTTCCCAAGAATGGCTTAACATTGGGAAGCATGCTCCCTTCCCGACCTAAAGTCTCTGGAATACTGTCCGTCTCATCCTTGAACAGTTAAGGTAAGAATATAGCACATCTAAGAAATATGCATTGGAGGATGAATGTTTTTGCACAGAATATTAGAAATGACTTACAAGCTTACTAGAACTTTAAAAACATGAACCTTTACATCTCCTGGTAGGACTTAAAGAAACTTAAAAACATTTATTCTCATTCAAAATGATCTCACTTTTGTGATGTGTGGTGTGTTTTGTACATGTAGCAATAATAGTTGAATAGAAGCCAAACATCTCAGTAAGAACACTGAAGAATTTCAATAGAAATGACATTATTACTGGCTGCAGTTTGCCAGTAACTTACTGTAGATTTACATTTTGCAACAGGTTTGTTCAAAGATTAATGATCATGAACCATTAACAAGTCCTTATCTTTATAGAAAAACACAGCAAAGCATCTTTGATTAATACTGTTGCCAATAAAACAGATAAATATACATCTACGGTAAGTAACTGGCAACTAGTTGCATAAGTACGTGAGTCGTATTTTGGGCATAAGAGAGTATCTGGGTTCGATTTTTAATCAAAACAAACTTCATTCAATGTAATTGTCTCATTATAATGTTTCAAGCCTATTCTACTATTTTAACAGAAGACTAGCAAGTCGCTGCCTAACATCTCCTTCTGTTTGCAATTTTCTGTGAAACAATATTTGTGAATAGTAGTTGCAAACGCAAAAGAAAATATCTCTTTATCCATCCATTCCCTAAACCCACTTGCAAGGTCATTGTGGCTGGAGCCAGAAAAAAGAGATTTATTGTATTATTATAATTATCATCTTTCTGAGCAAAACATGACAATGTGACACATGCAAAATTGGAATGAATGCAAAATGGGTTATATTACATAACTTATCCCATTTTAGGCACAATATACTTAAACTGAGGGCTATTCAATTCATGACATTGGTGACTGCACTGTCACACTAGCTCGGTTTATATTGTAATGGTCTATGATTTGTGTGAAAAAATATTTAGTGATTATTTCAAATGTTATCTTTGCAGTGTCCTCGCAGAGTAGAACAATGGCTTGACTGTTTTTCGGACAATATGCATGGCCACAACCTTCAGCTAAACTTGCTTCTTTGTACGATTCAAGGTGAGCGTGTCATCCAAGTGAAAGGTTTGTGTGTTTACACGGCGACATGATTGTGCTCTCAACAAAATGAGCTATAGGATTAAAACCCATCATTTATGTACATTGACCAAAGTAGGAATTATGTTAATGTTAAAATCATATTAAAAGTCCTCATCATGTTGGTTTGGGATACACATACCATACCATAATAATATTATCCTCCTTTAACATGTTCATATGTATACACGTCATAGTTTGGACGTTATTCTAACCATGTCATATCACCAAAATACCAAATGACCTGATATGGTCAATGCTTTGATATAGTTATACGTATATAGAACGATTCATTCTTTTCAACAGGCTTTTAAATGAGTAATCGCGATTAATCGAAACCAGAATAAAAGTTTGTGTTTACATAAAGCCGTGGAGAGAATTAAGAGACCTCTTCATATTTTGAATTTAATCACCTCAGGAGTGACAAAAAGTCAACAGCATAACAAGACACATGAAAACTGATAAAAGTCCAGGTTATCACATTAAAAATAAATAAAAACATGTGAAAATAGACTGTTGCATTGCTTTAATGTGAATATGAACTTTCTGCATTTTTACTGTTATTTTCTGAAATGCTATATTTTTATTAGAAATTTAGGAGAAATAAATAAATAAATATAGTAAATTCAGAAAAAATGGCGCTTTGAAACTGTGCTCTTATTTTTTCCTGCGGTTGTATGTCTGTGTACTCTGGATATTCAATTTGTGATTATAAAAACATATTTATACATGCATATATTTAAGAGAAATAGAAAATGTAAACTGTTATGAACCATTAGGCCTACATTTAATTCAAATGATTGGTTAATATAAATACATGTAAATATTTCCTATATACAGTTGTGTTAAAAATAATTGTGTTCAATAAAAGCGCATAAAAAGCTAATATTTCTAAATGGTTTTACTTTCCATTTTTTAAAATGATATTTAAAACACTATAAATTCAGTTTCACATCAAAGCATTAACAAGTCTGCATTATTTGTTAACAGAAAGCAAAGAAAGGGAACGTTAATATGTTTTTATGAACATTTTACTCTTCAAACACTTAAACCTTCAAATGACAGAATTTTATTGCATAACTATTGTTTTTGATATTGGCTGAGCTTCTGTGTTGCATCACAAGTATATTAGCCTGGGTTGAAAACACTGCACAGTTCTTGTGAATGTTTGGGTTTTGTTTCAAAAACTCAATATATATATCGTGTCCCCAAGTTTTCAATGGGGTTGATGATGGAGAATTGAGCCAGCCACTCCATTACCTCAGTCCTTTTCATCTATAACTAAGATGTTGCTCGCGTACTCGTGTCTTTGGGTTCATTGTGGTGTAGAAATCCCCATTTGAGGGGTATTTCCTTTTCGGCATAGTTTCTTCCAATATTGGGATGTACTCGAATCGATTGTGATGTATGGAACGAATCCATAATACCTGGTAGGCACAACAACATTTTCTTTCCTTCTTCCTTACTAAAGGACACATGTTTTTCACAGAATGAATGATTCTCCGGTTGAATTCCACACTGCTATTATTACGAACGGACTCATTTTATTTAATAAGTCCATTCAGAACAAGCCATTTGCATGTAATGAAAGACAAGTCTATTACACTTCTACATCTATACAAGTAAATGATTTGCAATGCAGAAATATAAAAGAAACGAATACGCACAGTACAGAGCCATATACAGTATTATATAAACACAAACTTATTCTGGATGCAATTAATCGTGAATAATCATTTGACAGCCCAAATATGAATAAAACTCAATGTAATACATAATCATTTATAATAGAACACTGTGGTCATTTATAAACAAGAATATAATACCAATGATATCTCTCTTCTTCTCAGCTGTAGCCTCTTTTATCCAGCTGGAGCCCATGATGGTGACTGTGTTGCGGGATAGTGCCGTACACTTTAACTGCAGCACTAATGAATCCTGGGATGTCATGACGTGGCTGTTGGATGGAAGAACAATTCTCACCATCTCAGTACAGCATGGTCCTCTGGGCAGTGATGAGATTGTGTCTACGTTAAATCACTCCACGTCAGCTCTCTCAGTGTGGGAGTTAATCCTGATGAATGCCCCATTTAAACCTACAGCGCAGGAGGTCCGATGTGAGTTCCTGCCTACGAAAACCAGCAGACCCTCTTCGGCCCTGTTTGTGCAAGGTATTTGTCCGAGTTAAACAAGTTCAATGATATTTGTCATCAATTATTTTGCCAAATGCATCATTTTTGCAGAAGCACAATACACCATTAGGACGACATTTCACAGCTTGGGCCCGACGCACCGTGCCATAATAATTATATAGATAGTAGAAAGAAAGGAAAAACCATGAATGAAATCACTTTGAATATTTATTATGAGCATTATTTATTTATTTAAAGTCACCATGAAACGGAAGTTGTGATCGTCGTCTTTTCCGTATCGTGTGAAACAGATGCAGAAATTTGTAAAAAAAAAAGTAGAGCGGGACTTTTTGTTGGGCAAATTAATTAAATAAATAAAGTAATGATGCCAGTAATGAATCTTTTATAATAATTTTTGCAGCGCTGCATAAGAATTGCACGGTGGCTGTTCAGCAAATTCAGTATATTGTGGTAATATTGGTATCGTAACCTCTTTTGGCCATGAGAATGTGTATTTTCACATGTAGTGACAGTTTATATAAAATGTACTTAAAATAAAATTAGTAATGTACACATTGTCTTTTAAACCACATCTATTTTTGATGATGTCACTACTTCAAATATAAGGAGGATCAAATATTTTCGTAACTATTGCATATTCGTTTGAATTGTATGTTGTGAATCACACGAAAACGTACGATTACCTAGAAAAAGCAATACTGTAGCCCCACCGCCCAACCCCTACCCTAACCCGCACATTTCATTTACATTTAGTCATTGGTCTAAACTAATCGGTCAGGTGGTGATGGAAGAGATTCTTAAAGATAGCTACAGAATGTACAAATGTGGAACCGATCCAGATGTGGAACGTCACCTATTTGGGATGTTGAGACGTTGTTTGTTTGCAGCGTGGGATCTGGCGGGTACATAAGTCTGTATTAGCGAGTGAAGATATGTTGGTGCAGAACCAGTGGTGGTCTTGTGGGCTAATAGCGACTATAGGGAGCCAATTTAACTTCATGAAGAGAGGAGTGACGTGTGCTGTCTTCGGTTCATTGAAGACCACTCTTGCCGCTGCATTCTGGATCATCTGTAGAGGTTTGGTTGTGTAGGCCGGAGGTCCAGCCAGTAGCGCATTGCAATAGTCCAGTCTGGACAGGACGAGAGCCTGGACTAGGATTTGAGTTGCATGCTTGGACAGGAAAGGTCACATTTTTCTAATGTTGTAGAGCAGGGGTTCCCAAAGTAGAGGTCGGGAACCCCGGGGGAATCGCAAGGCCACGTGGGTGGGATGATTTCCAGAGATCTTTTTATTTGATAGGAATAGCGTATTTAATCAATAGTTAAGTAAAAAAAGTTTATTAGGATATTGGGGGTTTTGAGTCCCTGGCACAATTATTTTTGGGAAAAGTTTGGGAACGCATGTTGTAGAGGATGAATACGAAAGTAAAATTAAGATGTACGAATGAGATCGTCATAGGACAGTTACGTTTCTGCAGTTTTGTTGTGTTGAAATGTACAACAGAATAACGAAGTTTGACAGACGGTGCAAATTCTGTTTTGTTTTTCTCTTGGAATGTGCATAAAACGTTTAGGAAAACTCCATTGACATTTATCTGAACGCAATTAAATGACGATGAATAGAGTCCATTGGCTGAAAAGCTGTAATAAATATGATCATTTCATTTGAAAACCTGTTTAGCGTTTCACATCGAACAGTAAACTAGTTTGTTTCATGTGATTCATGGGATCTTTTCTAAAAACGAGTCACATCAACCTGCACAGAATTTCTTTTTTATCCATAAAACAAAGTAAGAATAAAACATCTTTTGCGTAATGATAATAAAATAAGATTCATACACTTAATTCACAAATATGCGATATGTAAGCAAAGAAGCAGTCAGGCTTTATATAAAAGAGCTGATTTAGGTGCAGCCATTGACCGAGGTTGTTTTCACTGCGTCTCTGCTCCGAGTAAAGACTGCTGCTCTGGCAGTTTTGACGGAGAGAATGACATTGTCAATGCCGGTGCGAGAGCCCCTGGGATGGGAATCGATTGGGGGCTGTTCTAAATACCAACTGCTAACCCACTGCGCAGGGTGGCAAACAAAGACCGAGAGCAGAGACTATAATCTGTGATTCACAGTCCATCAGCGTTCACCTGATCTGGTCATTCTAATGAAAGTGCTTCTTATCGGTGTAGAACCGGTTTGTGACTCTTATAGTCCTTTAAATAAGCTATCAGAGTCGCTAACACATTATAAATATGTATATAACATTAGATTTGCATTTATTATAGATTGAATATTTCATTATTATCAAAATGATTTTGAGCCTCCTACACATTGCTTTACATTTAGCTTCAAAAGCAAATAAGACTTGCTTTGTTTGACTTTTCTTATCCGTCTCACTTCATTCTGTTAAATAAATACAAGATCTCTGTTTGGTTAATAGAGGCATTTCCACTGGATGTGTGGGCGCTTTTGAATGAATTGGTCATCTTGGCGTTTTCAGCAGTCAGCATCTCTTGCTGTGATTTGTGGCACATTGGGGTAGACGTACAGTTGGAGGTCGGCCACAAATCTCCTGGGCACTGCAAATTCGTCCCTCTCATCCCGTTACAAAAGACTCCCATCCACTTACATGGGCAGGAATAAACACAAGCAAACCCAATAAGTGTTCTTTATCAAGACAAAAGTATTTTCCAAATGCCTTTTCTCATCCACTAAATAAACTGCTATTAAAATGAATATTATATGTGTTAATACGAATAGGTTGTGAGTTGAGAGGCGGTCCCCCTCTCATCCGCTCTTCCTCTACAGATGAGCTGTGCTGCAGGCTTAAGGATGTAAATCAGGAATGTCAGTTGATAGGACACGGGATTGCTCACAAAGCTTTTCATTAGAGGCGGCCATCCATATTTCTCCCGGATTAAATGTTGTTTCTTACACCGTAATGTTCTCTGCCTGCGCTTTGAATGATATTTGTATCATTTGTGTAGTTTTGAATGACATCAAGTTCCAATGTAAAAACATATTTTGTTGCGTTTTCAATACATATATATTTCAATGCGGTGATGTAGCCCATGAAAACCTAAAGTTTAAAGCTTTTGTCATGTTCCTAGCATTGTTTTGTTTTGCATAACATAAATATGGATTCTTCTGTGTAAATATAGACTCGGAGGTGCATGAGGTACTACAGTTTATGATAAACACTTAGCTCGCATACAAAAACGCCTTTACAAGTGCTGCGGTCATGGTTAAATAAGACAAAGCAACAGTTTCAACTAATAACTCTTCATCTCTCTGTAATGATCCTCCGTACTTGCATTGTGTCTCTTTCTCTCAGGGGTAAATTTAAAGCCCATAATGTGCCCTTTGGTTTAAAAAGACAATTTGGCTGTCAAGCATGTGCTATCTCATTGCCATAACAGCAATAAACAATCATTCATTTAAAAAGGAGGGAATGCCCTGTCCAATACACTGTAGTGGAGAAAAGACACAGCGGTCTTCGTTGGAAGATGATGCTCTCTGGATTAGTATCCCAAATGCCATATAACATCAAACCTGACTTTGGTTCAAATTGTTTTAAAGAAACAAGTATTCAAGTATTTGTAATATCAAGGATCAGATCCTATTTAGTTTCCTATTCTAATAAAACATTAATGTATTAATGCTATATTTAAAGGGGGGGATCCGGGACCCCCTAATTAAACATTAGGAAAAAAACATGAGAGGGTTCCCATGATGCATGTGTTTCTGAATAAAATGGTGACAAAACTGAAATTTGTACAGATAAGATAAAGTTGTTTAACAAAATTGTCTAATAAAAACTACTTTTTTTAAGATCATTTAAGCCACCCCCCCAAATAAATAAAATATTTTGGTGGGGACATGGTTCAATTCGAGCACTTTTTTATGTGCTAATAGATTTGCACAACAATCATAGTTAAAATCCCTTTCAAACTTGTAATGTCGGTCAAAATGATCATTTCTTGTCTTTGTAATAACAGAAAAAGGAAATGTCAGCATTGTGGAGGGTGACATGTCGGCTCAAGAGGGGACACTTGTGATGTTTCATTGCCAGGCAATGGGCTGGTATCCAAGCCCTACAATATTCTGGGCCATGAGCAACAGCACTGTGGACAGAAGTGACTTTAACACCAGTGATCTTCGGGACCCCGACGGCCTGTTTAACTCCTTCAGTGTACTTCGTATAAAAGCGGAAATGAGCACCACAGTCGAATGTCGGGTGTCTGTGTCTGCTGCTCTTGCACATCAAACCAGCAGCGTCAAACTGACTGTAGGTAAGAGTCACTCTTTAACAAACAACCCCTATGGGGATCGTGCATTTTGTTTAGTAAAACAAATGTGTACTTGTAAGTCACATGACCATAAATGTATGAATGTGTTTTGCAGTGCAATCGACACAGAACTACATGGTTGTGATTGCAGTAACGGTGGTATTGTGTACGGTCGTTCTGCTGGTCGCTCTCGTCCTGACCCTATACTGCAAACGAAAACTTACAAGTAAGCAAATGCATTAGAATTCTCAATAAAGTTACTTGGTAATGGTCAAATATGTGAGATGTTTTCTCGTTCTGTGCAACTGAACAAATGTATGCCACTTTAACACTTTGATCCATAACAAATGCTTGGAAATAAAGATGGCCACCTGCTTTGCACTTTGACAAGCGGCCATTTCTCATATTTGTCAAGATATTTGGTATTGAATTTCAGTTTGTGGATGTTCCATTGTTCACAAAAAAACAAAGTCAAAGTTTCAAAGCCTTTATGAACATCATGGTTTATCACATTCAAACGAATAACATATACTGCACAATAAAGCTTTTGGGACCTCTTGTTCCTGGTTCCCTGGACTTTTTGTGGTACAGAAGACTCAATTCCTACCAAAGACCATCTTTCAGGGTTATTTAACAATGTTTGCTCAGCAAGCAGCGGTCCTTTGTGTACTTTTTGATTTAAGAAATGATCTTTGATTTGAGATACTGAACAGTGCATGCTTTACATTTAACAGCTGTGGTTTCATTTAGCGAAATCCATGATGTCAATAAATGTTTTTAAGAATTGCACAGTATTTAATACATGAACGATGTTAATGGTATTTCATTTTATGTGTAATGTTTCATTAAAAACAAAAAGTATATATATATTCAGTTAAATGTGCTGAGACCAAAAGTCAGAGCATTGTCATTTTAATCTGCGTTTATAATGTCAGTGTGTTACTTGATAAGCGTTTTACTGACACCGTTGTTCTCTCTTCTATTATAGAAACCACCTTTAAAAATACATTCAGGTAGGACATTTCTTCCTTGGAAACATACCTACACTACAAGACTTTTAAAATCTGAACTATACATCATACACTTGCAGACTTTTTGAAAGTTTCAGATAACAAAAACACACTAAAGGATCAAAACCGCAGACTGGCACAGACCTTCTCCAACAAGTCCAGACTGAAAATCTGGGCAGAAGTCTTGTAGGTTATTTTATCCTTTAGTCCCTAAAAATCCTACTGCAACACAGGACAACCAAAAACACCCGAAGCAAAGACGCAAACATTATGCTTTTTTCATTAACAAACCACGCGGTTGTAATGGAGTGTGTTTGTCCAGCTCCTCCTCTCTATGGACCGTCAACTTGAATGGGATGGGAACATCGGTTGCTGTGGAAACCAGAGGCAAGATTAACCAAGGATACCACGCTGAAGACGTAACAGGTGAAAACACCAAATAATAGCTCGGAATCACTTGAACAATATGTGAAATGATCATCATACAGTCATTTCAAAGAATCGTCATTGCAAAACAGGAGGTACTGGTAATTTGGTTACTATCATTATTTATTATCTGACATAGAAAATTGTATTCCATCATTACGGCTGTCATTCAGTTTAATGTTATGAAAGGATCTTTAAAAAAAGCTGAAACAACACAAATAGCAGTATGTACAGCGTCTTATGTTTAAGACTTGCATTTGTCTCTAAACTGCCTTCATACATCTCATTTCCACAGGTTCAGGACACAGCGACCTTTCGAACAGAGATGACAGCGTGACAAACATCACGAGCCCTCCACGGGTAAGAAAACAGAGACAGACAGAGAGACCTCTGCATTATTCAAAACTCTGACACCTCACTCCGAAGTCTTCTGCCACTTTGGGTAAAATGCTTACAGTCGGCTATTTCTTTATATTATGGTGAATAATAATCAAATCTTCTCTGTAAACACTTTTCCCGTAGCAGAGATTCATTATTAATGTAAGTTTGACAAGGCAGATGTAGTACTGTGTTTAACGTGTCTGTGTTCTGTAATATTATGATGTCATGTCGTATTTTGTTTAACCCCGTCCTAGTGTTTCCAGGTGTTCCTCGTTTTCCCTCATTATTTTGTGTTTATACCCCAGTTGTTGTCATCGTTTTGTAGCGTTCAGTTCCGTGGATTCACGATCACGTCTTGTATTACGTTTCGCATGGATTCATTAAATTTGACCTGCATTTAGTTCCAGTCTCATCTTTTGTACGTTACATCCAAAACATAATCCAAGACATGACCACGAATCCATGGAAACAATAACCAGCAAAAACAATGACAACCACCGGGGTTTACTGTAAACGCCGAAAATAATGAGGGAAAACTAGGAGCGCCTGGAAACACTAGGACGGGGCTAAACAAAATACGACATGACATCATAATATAACCTTCAAGATAAAACAGAACACAGACACATAACATACTGAAAAAGACCAATGTGAGACCCTAAGACCACGCGGTGCAACATGTCAAAGTATAGTCTTTACAGAAGTGAGGGATGAAATTATATTACCCAGAAAATAGAGTATTGAACATAGATTAAAAACTGTAATGAAACATTTCATTTGAATAAAAGGGACATTTGGTTATTGTATGTAATGAATAGCGACAAGCAAACCCATTCTATTATAAAACAAATGCATTTTATTGAAAAATGAATTTGGTGTATTGTTGTATTGGGACACAAACAAGGACACCGTTTGACGGCGGTACAACGTCTGTGGAGTATATACAGATGCTCGTTATACATTTTGACACATTGCTGGTTTTCTTCTGGATTCTTTTCCTAAACACGTTTACATTAGATTCACTTATATCCTGTGGAGGTTTGGCTTGTTTTTGACAAGTTCCCGATGTTGTCATCTACAGCGCACCTCTCAGAATCATACACAAGGGGAATCAAACCTGCACAGTAAGGACGTGAAGACAGTCCGTCGGGTCACCACCGTTTGACGTCGCTGATCCCATCGTGAGAAAGGCTGTTTACATAGTTTGTCCCGAAGCGGGTTTTTCCGGGCAAGTTTTCCGTTATATGAGACAAAGCACGAAATCAAACTGACCTTATAGTAACTCCAGAGAGGTCACATCTGCCGAAGATCTCGTTGTCATCCGTGCAGTAAAACTGTGATGTGTGTTTACACTGTTCACGGCTTGGATTTCAAAGGAGACCCAGCAGGGATGTAAAACGGCGTGAAATCATGTACAGACATTCACATATTAAAACCACATATGCATAATTGTATGATTCAAGAATTTTGTCTAATCATTTTGTGTCAAACTTTTAGATGTAGCTTTCTTTTATGTATTTTCTATTTGGTATTTATTTGTTTTGTGAGTTTGATCCGTTCCAGGATATTGAACACTTAACAACTAAAGTACCACCACAGAATATCTTTAAGGAGTAGTTTACTTCAAAACTGGTTAAAAAAGTAAACAGGGTCAATTTTGAAGTGAACTACTCCTTTAAAAGTCTCAAAATCTTTAAAATAAAACCTTGATCTTTTCTTTTATAATACACGAAACATTGCATATGGTGATTATCAACTGGTGAACATTCACACAATTCTTAATTTTTATTCCTGAGCAGATGCATGACGTACTTATGAAGCACAAATGTGAGTTTGTCCTGATATAACACGTGTCCATAATGTTGAACTCGGATGGCAGGTGATGAATAAGTTAGGCTCTCCCTCGGTAGGTCGCTCACAGCTGTTGTGATATGAGAGGGTGATAACATGACGCTGTTGTTTCTGTTTGGGTCTCCAGACCAGTGTTATCTTTCCTAGACCTGCTTGTGTTACGGAGGTTTTCATTTGCCATTCACAAGAGGTGGACTGGTGATCGAGGTCAAGCAGACTTCTTTGGGGTAATGTACAGGGCGCAGTGTTTGTCTCTCAGAGACGGAGAGCGCAATGCTAACAGTGAATTATGTTTTTTGTTAAGGAGCTCAACAACATATTGACACATTTTGGCAGGCACTTTTATTCAAAGCTTCTTAGAGAGCATTGCCATTTATTTACATATCAGTGGATAAATGCATTCCCTGGGAATGCAGGCGCTTCACGTTGCCAAAGACGAAACGTTTTTTGTCTAAATGGTTCCATAAAGAACCGATAACACCCGATCTGTTTCACAAAAGGTTCTTTGTGGTGAAAATTGGTAAGACAGAGATGGTTCTTTAAAGAGTCTAAGACTAAATGGTTCTTCTATGGCATCGCTGTGAAGCAGCTTTATTTTTAAGAGCGTACCAACTAAGCTGCTTGAATGGTCTTAAAAGGACAGTTCACCTCCAAATTCTGTCATCATTTATTCACCATCATGTCATTCAAACCTGTATATGACTCGTTCTTCTAGGAGATATTTCGAGGAAGGTTTCAGTGGTTTTGTGATCAAACAATGGAAGTCAATGGAGTTTAACGTGGTTTGGTTACCGACATTCTTGAAAATATCTTCTTTTGTGCCAGAACAGAAACATCTGATATCACACCGCTTTGGAAGGAAACATGTCTTTTTGTTCGGGATAAACCATCCCTTCAAGGAAATCAGACTAAATCGTCAAAACCCATTTAGTCTTTAACACGTTTAACAAACTCGTTCACAAAAGTTGCTCCACTCCTCATGAAATTGATCCTAAATAAATTAACCCTATTAGAATCACTCAAGGCACTTTGAAACGATTGAAGTCTACTTTTGACACAATTGCGATTCGCTGCAACGCTGATGAATAACTTAGTATGTCTTTGTGATTGAAATGTAATCCTCACTAGTGCATCCACGGCCTTTAAGAGCTTCCACAGTCAGTTAAGTGACACTGTATTAAGTGACTGGCTATTAAAGGGAATTGGAGATAGAGGTAGTTGACATGGTGCTGTTAGCATAATTAAGACCCATTTAAACGTATATCACTTAAAACTGATGAAGTAAGAGGGATTAAGGGTCCAGGGTTCTCTGCCTTGTCCTGAGTCAGCTGGAATAGGCTTCTTCACTTGAAGGATGGATGGATGGAGGGATGGCAGATTAGTTGGCTTGTAACTTTAGAAACTATAGTAATACTATTATAAGAATGTGCAATGGCGGATCCAAAATAACGCTTGTTTTTACACAGATGTCCCGTCTAGATCTGTTTTTCTCAAATCGTCTTAAAATGTGATTGGTTGATAAAATATTGGCTGAAAATGATTCTTAGACAAATAATAAATGTCTAGTGACACAGAGCTGCACTTTTGGGGAAATCAACATTAAACTGCAATTGGAGATATTTATTTTGGGTCAACTTAAACCCAAAACATCTTCTGAAAAGTATTCTGATCCTTGAGTCTTGATAATAGTAAAAATATACAATACATGATAATAACATGAATATATCAAAATAATCATCAGTTATTCTCATATATTCTTTTCCCATGCCTTCTGGAACAAGATTTTTTATTTATTTACTTTATTTAAAGCAGCTTTCTGTGGTTTCTGATCAAAACGTTTTGTCCTACTATTTTAAGGAGCGGGTTAAGGAGATTAGGTAAGTAAAGAGAAATAACAAATAGAAATTTACATTTCATAATTTCAGGTATATTAAAACGTGTGTGAGTCAATATAACTCACACATTCAGTCATTGCTCAAATTTGCAAATCACAAGAGGGTTCATAGGTGATGCTTTATTCGTTTTAAGTTCTGAATGTCGAGATAAACAAAACTGCAAAAAATATTATATTGTCGATTATTTATAACGTCATGATTCATGACTGATGTGTCAATTCGCAATCTTGTGTGTTCTGCGCAGGTTCTGTGTATGTTGTTTTAATATTAAGTTACATTAATAACTGTATTAAAGCAACAATTTCCCCAATTTAAATATCTGCTGTGTATACAAGTTTGTGTGTGACCGTGTTTTAATGCCAATGTTCACTATTGCTGGCCATCAATGATAAAGCAAAAACAATCCCCTTTATGTATAATGATGTTTTACATTATACATCTGTTGGCCAAATATCTCGTCTCACGAAGGTTGGTACACACATCTCATTCTTGGGTGCCAGTGGCAATATAGATTCGAATATAAATACAAACAGTACAATAACTGACAATTATACACCAGTCTGCCAGAACAACAAAATCCATGAATGAAAAGATGATGTCAAGGAATGTCGAAGTCTCACCTTTGGCAAGACACTTTAAAATGCGATAAACGTGCAGAGAAGACTATTGTGTCATTAAAGCAAATGCAAGGGATGAGAGATATAATGACTAACACATTGCTTCAGACTATAACCAGCGGCAATAACTAAAAAATCATTATTAGGACACCGTATTTACAAAAATACATGAAGATTACATTTGCGTACTAAATCAATAGCAATGTTGTTTTGGATGTACTACATGTGCAAGGACACTCACTACACAATCTCACCCTCCGTCCTCACTTCTGATCTCTGTACGTCTAAGCAAAGTATACTCAAACCCTTTTCTGATGACCAATCGTTTGGCCAGCAAGCTGTGTCAGCTCGATTTTTGTTTGAGGGCAAATTAGCAGAGATATTTGCATATGCGCCTCTCCGCCTCTCCGTCTGTCAGAGCTGGGCTCAGATGGCACACGCAGGCTGTCACTTCAATAAATAAACCTCAAACACTTTTAGACGTACACTGAAATTCTCTTTCCTGATGAATAGGTCCGTGTAGGTTTTTGGCAGGCAGACAGGTAAGAAGTACATCAAATGTACGGGTCTAGATTTACACAATAGCGTGATCTCACAAACCCGCGTGTGGAGATGCACATCGTCGCTGTCTTTCCGGATGTCAAAATTCACAGTTTTTCAGGAAATGAAAAAAACACTTCACTTTCAAAACGATTCGATACGGTGTTATCAAAGCACTTTTAATTCTTATCGTTGGTTAGATGGTAAGTGACAAACATAAAAGGTGACTATGAGGGACAGCAGCGATGTAATACATTTAACAGGCGTTACGGACACCACAGTCGGCTTTCTTTAAGTTTGGTTTGGTGTTTTACAGTCCTGTTGTATGAGCTGACTGTTCTGTTTTGGTCGCAGGTGATTTTAGGCACTATGTTGTGTGATGTATTAAAGCGCCACAATTTGATTTATAGTTACGCTAAAACAGCTATGGACAGCTACCAAACATCGGTCTGCTGAATGTCTACTTTTCGCATCTAAGATAGCTCATCTCCTCATTACAGTATTTTAAAAAAAGGGGCTTCGGTGCCATAGAAGAACCTTTTGGTTCTTTGTGAATCAAAAGTGGTTCTTCCATGAACCTTTTAAGCGTCTATAGCACTTATATAAGTGTATATAATTGACCTAAGCCCTAGGCCACCAATTTCCGGCATTGATCGATATTTCATAGATTTATTTAGTAGTCCTTTTATTCAGTAGTAAGAACGTAACCGCGCAATAAGCGGCATAATCACAAAATCAAACACCTTATCCGCGATACTCCCCTAGCAGAGTTTATAACTTGCAGTTTATGACCGCCGAGAGCAGGAAAGAGACTGCGGTCATTCATAATGTACTTTTTCTTTGTGGTAGTATATGTAGATGCAGGTAGCTGTGGCCATGTGATGTTCTGGAGAGGACATTTCTCTCATTCCATAAAGAAATGCAATTAACAGCTGCTAAATGAATCCCTGGAGCGCGCTGGGCTCGACAAGATACACTCGACCGAAAACGCATCCTTTTTTTGCACAGGACACCATCAAAGGGAACAGACCGTGGACACGTGATGAGAAATCAAATCAGTAGAGCGTGTACCGTCAAATAGGAAACAGTAATGTCTGTGAGATTCTCAGAATTGTGTGATCTTTATAATTCTGCTGGGGTTGAGACTGGACTCTCTCTCTCTTTCTCTTCCATTGGGAGATTCTCTGCTGCATTTCCTCTGCATACACGCCTGGCCCAATCCTCTGCAGCAGCGACTCTCGTGTGATTTAAACATGTTGCGTGTGGCAGATACAAATGTGCAGGGAGCAACCCCTGACACAATGTTTACTCCCGCAGTAAACATGCATCCTAAAATACCATTCGGTTGCACTGAAGGTCTCAAAGCTTTGGACGAATACAGGAAAGAATGGGAGAATTTACAGTGTCACACGTGGAATGGTTATATCATCTCATTGAGTCTGTACACAATCATATCTGCCGACTGCAGCTGTAGGTTTGGTTCCAAATGAGCATCTGATTTCCTTTGCTGTCCGTGATTTATTCATCATTGATCTGGAGATGTGGTAGATTTCAACATTAAAGGGATATTCCACCCAAAAATGAAAGTCCTGTCATGAGTTATTCATCCTCACGTTGTTCCAAACCTATATATTTGGAAGAATTCAGTGAACTTTCCCTTTAATCCCAATTAGATTTAGAGTTTTAAGATTAGGATTAAGACATACAACATTTTAACATGTTTGTGTGTGTGTGTGTTTACTTGTACGGCTGCATTGATACAATCCGCAAAATTGCTTTAAAGAAATAAAATCAAAAACACACACGCAGTTTCTGCCAATCTCAAAATAATCTTGAGAATTTCATATTTAGAGTATTTAGTTTGATCAAATTAATAAAAGAGAGATACAGCTGTACGATTGTTTCTGGAAAAGATAAGCGCCTGGAGGCAGGCAGTGGGTAGAACTGCACCGCACACAATACATCATCGCATTGATTCACAATAATGTTTACATTATGCCCGTACACGCCGATTGTCAACAAAACACAGATAATTGACTCAGTTTGATTTACCGCATATGGTTCATGTCCGGCATCCTTTCGCGCTGGGACCGTTCCATCTATACATTTCAAACAATCCCTAAATCCAGCGTCATATCCACCGTTTACATAACATCCATCACCCAAATGCAGTGTGCAAACATACACAACTAAACTTCCGTCAGCCGAGTGAAGCGGCATCGATGGACGTGCTCTTCCTCAAGCGTTCTGTTTGACGTGTGGGCGTGCTCTTTCTCTCACGCTTGCACATGGGCATGGTCTTTCACTCTCTGGATGACACGTGGACATGCTTTTCCGGAAGAATTGTCCAATAATGGATTAAGAACCCTTGTTAAAAGATGGGAATCCATAGCTGCGTCCCAATTCTCCTACTTATACTATGCACTTGAAGTAGGTACTGTTTTTGTAGTATATAGTATATATAGTATATACATTTAAGTGTTGAGCAAAACAATATGCAAGCATTGGGACATACTAACAGGAAGCCATTGTTGCCTAGACAACATTGTGGTCATTAACTGTCACACACATCCAAATACAGCTTTTCTTCCATTAAGCTATTTATTCATTCATTATAATGTTAACTGTATACTTACATTTGTTAATTTGGTGACGCATCAGTTGTATAATTTATTTATGCAGTGGAGCGTCACTAAACTCCGCCTACTCGCGGTGAGTTGTGGGTAATATTAACTATTAGAGTTTGCATCGTTCTGCACTTTGTATTTTTACCGGAAGTAGTAGATCATCCGGGAATCTTTGGAATACTTTTTTCAACATACTACGATTTGGGACGTACTAATTCTCCTTTCGAACACTATTTAGGAAGGATAGTATGCCGGTTGGGACGCCGCCCATGTTTGAAAAAAACGTATCGAAATACTATACTAACAACCAGCACGTTTAACAGTGTGATGAAGTCATAATGCGTGAAATAGCATGTTACCTCCACTTTAACAACATTATAAGGTTATACAGTAGTATACACAGTAATTCTAAACTCTCATAGCTCCGCCTTTAATCGTCATTCATTCACGCATCTTTTTATCCCGAGTCATTTGGAAACTTCAGGGATTTTGCATTTTTTGACACTTGCTTACACGAATTAACTTTGTGACCGTATATTAAGAGGATACTCTACGCAAAAATGAACCACATCCGCCACATAAATTTTTTTTTTTGTTGGGTTGATCACAAAGAGCGATATTTTGGAATAATGTAAGCAACCAACAGTTCAAAAGCACCATCGACTGCCATAGTTTGGTTCTGTTGAACACAAAAGAAGATATTTTGAGGAATGTAGGAAAACAACCAGTTCCGGGGCACCTTTGACTACCATTACAATTTTTCCTACTTCAAGTAATGGTGCTTCATAACTGTTGGTTGCTCGCGTTATTCCAAAATATCCCTCTTTGTGTTCAACCCAACAAAGAAATGTACACGTTTCTGAGACAACTAGAGGTTGAGTAATGCATGGCAGCATTTCATTTTTGGGTGGAGTATCCCTTTAAGGCGCATACAGTATACTTCCAATGGATGAAACGGTCCGATACGTCCTGTACACAATCATTTTATTGTGTAATTAATATTGCTAATTTTCATCTTATAAAAATGTGCAATAATAGCATTCTACATATTTTCCCTGTTTTCTGTCATTTTCCTATTTCGACATCACGTTTTCCAACGTCACTCGGGTAAAGCTGCATGCAATATTATCACATTGTGAAAAGTGCCATTGAAATAAACGAACATTTGCCTAAATGACGAGCAATATGAAAAGTAGTATTCAGGCTACAAACAAACGAATGAACCAGTACTCAACTTTTTCAACACTTGATCCAAATGATGATAAATAATTAAATAATATAACTTAATAACTAAATATATCTTACATAATAAGATACAGATTCAGAGTAGATGTGCTGTATTTCTTTATTATTTATTTTTACTGTAGAAACTAAACTGAATAAGGAGAATAAGGAGATTTGCCGACGGCTCTCCCATTGGTTTAGAGCGGCCGCGATGACGTCAAAGAGAGCCCGCCTACAGACTTTAAAAAGCTCACGCGCTGAGGGGAAACACGACCGTTAACTCACTACAGCCCTGAGAGAAACTCGCGAGACATCCCTGAGACATGAGTGAGGTGAGTACGGCGCTTTTACACTGGAAATATACTTCTTACTTTACACCGTGTCGTGTTACTTTTACTCGAATGAACCCGTTAACACGTTAAAGTCGTTTTTCGCGCTTTTCATTCAGCGTCAGGGCAGTGGATTCAAACACATATTGTGTGTGGGTCGAGTCCCAGAGCGAACAGTCCTGAAGAGAATCGACATATTAAAGTTGTGCTTTTATATAAAAGCATCTTTCAAATGTGTAATATATGAAATTTCCCAAATCAGTTTATAGACGTTATAATGGAGTCATGCATAACATGTTATTGGACCAGTAGGGTATAACGCATAAGGTCATGCTAACTACTTTTTTCCCAATAATAAAGTATTCGTCGTAAAGAAAAATAAACATCTGTATTAGATAACTTAGATAAAGGTATCAGGCTCATGCCCAATGATCCAGTAGCCCAAACAGACATTCAAGAAAAAGTTTAAGGATACATACATTAAACATAAAGGGGACATGGGTTGAAGACGTTTCTTAAAATGCATCAGTGCACGCCAGTAATGTAAAATATGTTTCAAAAACAACGTTAATATCCTAATTTAACTAAGGGCTTATAATAGCACCCCTTATATTCCTGGTTTTGCACTTTAAACTCTTTAAGCTAAATAAAGCAATACAGGTAATGGACAGAACTAGTTCACGGCTGATTTCTCAATCTCCTCGGCCGTAATTCTTTTAAAACAAACAAACAAACAAACAAAACTGTGGACGTAAAGCGTTTTGATCATTGAAACGGATCCCTCTGTAGTTCATTTGTCATAGGGCTGAACTACAGTGTTGTCTGGGTACAGCCACTGACAGGAGACGCGTCTATTTATGGTATAGTATAGTTCATAAATGAGAGCTTTAATGCGTTGTGTACACTTTTAAGATGCGTGTTTGTCCGTCGACAAACATGACACAGAAGAAAATGCTGAACATAAAAGAGTACAGTGCAGAACAGCCATTTCTGAAGTCTTCACTGGCCTGCATGCACTGCATGATCTCAATGATCTTCACTCATCAAATGGTTTTCTTTCGAGTGGTTTATCAAAAGCAATCTTGCGATTGGGATTTTGCAGGTGATGACAACCTGGCGAGTGTGCTTTCCTGCCGTAGTCACTTGTGAAGTGCAGAGCTTTAAAAATGTTGATCTAGTTGTAATGTGGAGCGAGATGTTAATTATGAGAGAGGAAATTAGCATAATCTCAGCTCATTTCAGGCAGACGGGTCATTATCATGCGCGGAGCGCTTCGACGTATTAGAGCGTTTAATATCTAAAGAAAAAGACCAATTACGTGATCCAAATATGCCACATCTTCCCAGCTTCCATTCTGTCTTTTCCGTGAAGACAGAAGTTTTTTTATATTTAAACATATCTCTGATTTTAACCGTGATGTGTGGAAAGAAACAGTTGACCTAAAACAAGATTATTTGTTTAATTCACCCTCATAACGGCCAAAATGCTCAGTTAAGCAGATGTACCGTGTCTTTCTGGCTCTTATATACGGTACACTAATCTAGTTTATTGGCTAGAGCATTTTAGTGCTGAAACAGCAGCTGGACGCAGAAATATAGATAGATAAAGAACACCATAGCACATTTAATCGGATTTTTACAACTCTTCAAAAAGTGCCACGTTACTCATTCCCAAATGACCCGATCCCCTAATTCATCTCTGACCTCTTCAGACATCATTTCTCTCACATCGGGATGCTTTATGACACTTGCAGGGCCTCATGCATTTCTTCAAAACGGACTGTCACAAATCTGATCGGACATCTTATGCCACGAGCTCCTCAATTTTCCACCAATTCTCTCGGTGTACGTGCAGCTGTGATATATTCTGATTACATTTAGTCTGTGACGTTAAAGAAACATCCTTCAAAGAAGGTGTGCTTGACAAATGTATGAGACCAGCACTCCATGTAAAGTTTGTATCACAGCTGCTCTTAATAAACAGTATTTATTGGTGATTAGCAAAATAAACGATCGAAGGTTTTAACAAATCACTAAAATATTTGTGTTTTGTCTTTATTATTACAAAAATAAACTTGCCTTATACATTTGTTAAGTGTTTAAAATATATGTTAGCTATTTTTCAAATATATATTTCAGAAAAATCTTTTCAATTCAAAATATGTTAAACAAATATATTTTTTTTACAATAATTTTTATATTTTGTGTTTATTTATATATATAAATTATATTACACATTTGTTTGGATAAACAGAATATTTTTTATTAAAAATAATTATAATATACATAGAAATATACATTTATTCTAGAAAATATATTTCCAATTGACGTGCATGGAATTTCTGTCTTTGAACATTTGCAAATGAAGCTGCCAAGGAAGCCACTGATTTTTTTTGTTTGGCCGAAGGCATCAACACACCAGAATATTAAAGAGCTAAAGTTAATGGTTTTTTAATCAAAAGATGGATTATATGAACTTTGTGCTTCTTTGAGCTTTTGTAATATGGCAATCGACCTTAAAATTCCTCAGCCAGCCACATATTCTAAATCTTAATATATGCCAAAAATTCGAGCTAATGTTTAGCTTTAATATCCTGTTTTTCCACTTTCACAGTTGCCATTGAATATTGCCCCCAAAAAAGATTTGATCGGACCAAAGGATAAATGGTTTACATATCTGATTCTTTCATTTTTGCTCGTGTGATATTACATAGCACAAGACATCAATACAGTTATGCATATTATAAATATTTACATTCTGTAAAAGGATCATAAATCAAACACACACAGACGGTTTACAAAGTGTATTGCAGGCCATGCTTTAAGTGTTTTCGTGAGAATAAATTCTAGCTGTAATGTGTAAGTTTTGGCTTGATTTCTGAAGCAATATCAATCAGATGATTCCCTGTCACTTGTAAAGCACCATGCAGACGCAATGTAAATCTGCAAATTAAATCTATAAAACACACTGACAACTTTATTAGTGAGGGAAGGAATCGAGAGGTGATAGAAGGGCATTTAGTCAATTGAACAATTACATTTATAAGAATTGCTCCAGCCGGCATGTTGTAAAATAATTCATACAAACCTAAAAATGTAATTGAGCATTTCCTCCACAGATTTATTTTGCACCAAGGGCACCGAACCAATATTAATACACTGTCAAAATTCAATCAAATAATAAGAATAAAAACAAATCTGGTTGATTTGGAGAACTGGGGATACATAGGTGGTCGCTTACTGTATGTTTACAAAATGACATTGGCAACATTGTGTTAAAAGAGTGTTACATCCTCTAATCCATCCTCTTGAGTTATTTAACATTAATGAGACTCACATTAAGGGAAATGTCATCATAGGGCACTGCTGGTAAATAATCTAGGTTCTCCCTTGGCTATCAACCTTTAGACGAGATGACTTGCACATTCTGTTATAACTGTTCATTAAAAAGTTCCCTACATTCTGTTTAATAAAGTTAAATAGAATGACAATGTACTTCATTTCACAACTGACTAAATCAAAGAGATGCGATACTGCTTAAACTCAAGAGACCAGGAGAAGTTTCAGTAATGTGAGATGGGGGATCTTGTGACGGCAGGAGACGCATTGAGGACGTAAAACATCCCCTTGTGTGTTCAGATGCCGCTCACACTTGCACATAGTTCCTCCACCTGGAAGACGTGATATTCATCTTTAACTCAAAGACCGCTCGAGTCCCTGAGAAATATTTTTAGTTTGGTTAGCTCAGGAGACATAATCTCCCGGAGTTCTCAGTTGTGTTTCATCAACCTTGTCTCATAAAATTGCTTAGATGCCTGTTAGTAAACATTGTGACACGTTTTTGTCGGCGGGGCTCTAAACGTTTCTTCCACACATGACGTATTAGGAATTAATGATCACAGTCCTATGAAGGCTGTTTACCCTACAATCTTGCAAAATTGGATTATATTTGGATACCTTGCTGTTTTTAAGCAGTTGTCATCCAAATTCGACAGCACACTTCACCCCTCCCTTGCAAAGCACAACGGTGGCTGACAGAACTAATATATCATTACGTTTTCACTTCTTTGCCGAATAATAATGTATTTACCAAACGCTCTCTAGAGCAGTTTGTCCGTTTAGAGCTACTGTAGAAACAACATGGCCCATTCCATATTAGGGGACCCGCGACATATGGACATTTACATTTAGTCATTTAGCAGACGCTTTTATCCAAAGCGACTTACAAATGAGGTAAACAATGGAAGCTGTGTAAATAGAAATAGCTCATTCTAAGGTAATAAAAACATAACGCTTCATTATTCACATCTTTATTAACTTCTGATACTATGTACAGTTTAAGAACCTCCAAGAAATAAGATCCTCTAAAGAATTACACATTTGACCTTTAATGCTGGTTAAAATTTGGAAATACACATTACTTTATTATTTCTTTGGAACGAAAAATGAGTTGTTACGAGCTGTGTTTTTATACACAAAAAACGAACAGTGATTTGTTCTGCCAAGCTCCAAAATTAAGTCCATATGACCCATGTATTCCAAGTACTTGGAAGTCATACTGAAAAGCTTGTAAGAAAGACCTAATCTGTGCTGTCGTTCAGATCAAGACTTCAGGGCACCTAGAATTATCCTTAAAAATCCCTGCCGCGTTGCAAACAATGACATTATTTACATTTATGATTAAATATTTGTTTAAATATGTAGCCAAGAGGGTTTGGCTACACTGAACGTGGTTTCTTCTATCATGGAAAGAAGGCTTTGGATATCTTTGTTTAGAGGTAAATGTAATATCCTTTTTTTTTCAATTCCTTTCAGAAGTAGACTGTGCAGCACCCTTGCTTTGAAGCTATGTTATACTAAAGAAACTACTCCATTTTCACCAGTGGAGGAGACCGTAGGAACATAATTGGTTCTCTCAGCAGTGACATTGTGTTTGTGATGAAGGAGCCTCTTTCTGCTCCATCATCCTCTGGAAAACCCAACATAAAGAAATTTGTTTACCTTGAACAATGGGTCTCATTCTTGAAACGCGAGCAGAACACATTTTGCTGTAAATTCTTTGTAAAGTCATTCTAACATAAAGTTTGGATTCATGAAAATGTTCGTATTTTCAAAAGGTTAATTGGAACGAAAGAAATGTACACCTGCTCCATACCATGTGTAAATAGTGCATAAAACAACACGTAACTTTCTGTATTACTTTAGACAAATCGATGACACTGCACTGTGATGTATCATAATGATATTTCACGAGTCCTTCGCCCTGTTCTTTATCAATTTTTACTTTGTAACTTTGCCGTCCAATCACAGTGAAGAAGTGGCGGGACAAACACTACAATTACCAACCATCATACACAACAATGGAGAAGTTAATATTAATAAGTAAATGCAGTAACCATTAAGTAATATTCTTCAAATATGATACTTGTAACAAGTACGCTAACTGCTGCGAATATTCTAAATCACAGCAACCAACGTATCTCCAGAATAACACGCAGTGCCTCCAAAGTGTCTCAGGCGCCATCAGCTGGTCGTTATCAAGGAGCGCCATGTGGCTGAAAACATTTTGGTGGACGCAGTTTAATTTATTAATATATTGGTAAGCATATAGCCTATAAGTTTTTTAATGCGTATATGTAATTTGAGTAACTGTAATTCAAAGGCGAGGATTATGCTAATTGTGAATGAGCACGTTCAAGCACGTTTACGGACGATAGGAATTCATTAACATACATACGAAATACGAAGTATTTGTGAATCCGGAGGAAAGTTTTCTGGAATGTCTGGTTTACACGCAAAATACTCCTATACTCCTAAACTATATTTTCGAATGTTTCATGAATGACGGCCATTGTCTTTGACGCCTGTCTACTGAGTGGGAACAAGATAGCATGACATTCTGTAGAGACGCACTCTGTAATTCCCTTTTATTATAGCTGTGTGGACTGTATACTGTTTAAACTGTGTACTCTTCACCAATAACTGTTATGCTCCCAATATGAAAAAAAAGAACAAAACTAATATTGATATGGGCATGACAGGGGCTACTGAATTTGAATGGGTGTCCTGAAATATAAAACAAACGAGTAAAATATATAGTATTTTACAATCTTCACAGTGAAACATACACGATAGCAGAGTGCCACATATTAGGATTAAAGGGATACTCCACCCAAAAATGTAAATAATTTACTCATCCTCAAGTTGTTCCAAACATTTTGAATACGAAGAAATGTCAAATTTTTTTAATGGAAGTCAAAGGTGTCCAAAAACCGTTTCCTTTCCTTAATTCCTCGCAAAATATCTCATTTTGTGTTCGGCAGAGTATTTTTTTCTACTATTGTAGATTTTTCCAAATATCTTTCATTGTTGGCTGGAGTATCCCTTTAAAAGGAAGGATCATGTCATAACAGTAACTTGGGATGATGACTGAAGATGATTGGAAGTATTAATTTATCTCAAAGATGTCAATTCCATATTTAAAATCCATTCATTTACAATCAGTGAATAAATAACTTCGATGAATGGCTGGTTAGGATAAACATCCTTTTATAGTCAACTCAACTATTATTTAACATATCTATTATAACAATATAATAACAACATATATTACAATTAATCACATACATTCACATTTCGGCTATAAGGTCATTTCTATGTTGTATGGCAGAACTTGCCATTTCATGTTTGTTGCCTGAGCAACTCGGCATCAAAGCACTACAAACACTCTTTGAAATTCATTGAAAGTTAATAATTCAAGAGAGAATGTGCCAAGGGAAAGCATGCTCGGTGCTTTCTCACACATCAAAAACTCCTGTGAATGAAATATATTTATTATAATGAAATTATATTATACTACTATTGAATTTACAAATAATACTGTGGTAATAAAGAAACTGTTCGGAAATCGGAAATAGATGCAGTTGGCAGCAAAAACTTAATGTTTAAAGGCATTATGTCGATGTGTTGCTGTCACGTTCCTGATCATTACATACCTTCTAAATACAAAATGTTTCTCATGTGGCTAATGGCGCTATGAAGAAGTTGCACTACCCTCATAATTCAGCCTGAGCATTTGGAACCCCCTCAGTATTATATATAAAAAATTTAATAATGAAACAAACAATGAATTAAAAGGTACGGTTCATACTTCACTCCACAATGTCAAAATCATTGTTGCTTTTCTATTGTTATTATGCAAGTGTTTATGTAGCGGTTCCTTTGTAGAGCATTGCAAAAGCAATACACAAACTGTGATAACTATATTACATAATAATACAATTTAATAAATACTATACATGTGTTATTTAAATAAAATTCATATTAAAAAATGACAGTACAGTAAATCAATGGGAGAGATTCATTTTGAGTGACGGTAAAACTGACCAACGTCGATAAACGTTGTTCAAAACAACGGGAGGCTTTATAAAGTAATTTGGTCATCAAATTGTAAGTTCTTTATGATTTATTAGGATGCCGGGCCTCAATTCATTCTGGTTGCTGATGTGGTCAGTCTTAAATTTAACATATTGTGCATATTTACATTTTTCAGGTCAATGGTAAATTTACTACAGTCAGTTCCACACGTTTAGTTCACTGTAACGTTACCAGTGTAATATTAAGATTTATTATAATCATAGTTTATATTTGTGGTGAATCTCTGTTTACTGTACTGGTTTTCTTAGCTGAGGGCGCTCTCACGAGGTGTCGCATTTAAAATGGCATTATGCGTGTTAATTTTGTGTTAACTGTCTTGCTGTGTTCGGCTTGTTGCATTTCAAGTCTGGAGTAGCATTTTAAATGTATCATGTGGGAAGTGTGATGGTATAATGATGTGTTTTCACTTCTGTAGGAAAGCTCGGTAAGGTAAAACACCTTACTGTACTGTGGTAAATGGGTTGGGTTAGGGATGGGTGCGTGTAGGCAGAGGGCCGAAGCTCAAATGTCACGGTTCGCTACTGCTATGTACCCATAGTGTTTCTTTAGTATGCTGGTAAATTTGTTGGTGAAAAAAATAAATGTATATTTTTCTTTTTTTCTTTCTGAAGAGACAAGGATCTGGAGCGGCTGGTGGCAACACCAAATCATCCGGGACACAAGGTAATGACAACATAATATTCTTACAATCAAACACATCATTGATATACAGTAAGCAGATTGCAAGAGGGATGTACCATTACATTTTTCGGCTGATAAATGGTAATTTTTAATGTTAGCAGTATCATCCCGATAATAAAATCAGGCTGATAAATTGTTGCCGATAAATTATGAATAATTTCCTCTGGTTGAACCGCTTCAGCTGAACGCTGCTCACAGTTAAAACCCTGTCTTTCTGTCATGATCATTCACTTACTGCTATTAGCAAAACATTGTTAATGTAAATATTTATGAATGTGTGAATTATATGAACAAAAGCATATTGTTGTAAATGCACCTGTTAGACTATTGAGAACGCTTTTCTGGGTTGCTCCGGAAGAACCTCCATCATTTGTTTATTAAATAAAAATGATATCATGAAAAGTTTAGGCTAATGTAAAGGATGCTTGGTACACGGTTTATGGGGAAGAAAATAACTAATTGTTACCTTGTTTTCTGCAGTGAATATTTAAAAAAAAACTAAAGGCAAACATTGGACCACTGCTTTTAGTCTCATAAAATTGTATGTTAATATTTAGATACTGTATATAGGTTACAAGAATTATCGGCCCAAGTTTACATATCTAGATTCCACTATGAAGACAAATACAGCCATACTTGGTTTTAAATGAAAAGAGAAACAATCACGTTGTTGCATTTACCCCGAAAAACCTTCAGCATGCAAGAAAGCCCAAGACCAGCATCCCATCTGAAATCTCTCAACATAAGCATCTCTTAAGTATTCCCAGAAGCACTCCGTCGGAGAAAATGTGTTCCGTACCGTGTTCACTGAATGAAAAATAGTCTGCCAAGCACTTTAAAATGTGTGCCTGTGCATGAAAAAAGCTGAAGAAAAAGGTGAAAAAAATGAAAGTGTTTGAAATAATGAACATGGTCCCCAGCGTTTTAGCTGCACACATTTATGAAAAGAAAACTAAATAGACCCGAACCAACATCTTAAATTAGACTTAACAGACTGTGAGCTTTTCATTCTTCTGATGCCCTGGAGAGAGTACACGGGTACAACGCTTATTGAGAGAGGGAAAACTAAACAATCTTAGAAGAAACAGACACAGTCTTATTACAGATGGCACTTAGTTTAAGGAACGCAGCATGGGTAAGCCAGCTATTACTAAACAATCCAAAATAATATAGTTAATACACGATTACAAAAGTAATTTCACTTTAATATATTAAAGAAATCAATTTGAGCTGATGAAAATTTGACATTTTTCCTGTAGTCTGAATATGACATATTATATGACTATTCATTACTCTTTTGCGGCCAGAAAATAAATAAATGTATGCGTCAATTATGGACGCAGCCGGAGACAAGAACTGGACTGGAAAGTCATCAATCTGTCCCCTGTGATTAGATGGCTTGGATTTGTGCCTGCAGGAAGTTTAACACTGAATGTGTTTTGTGCTACAATGCATAGGTGACACTGTGACATAACATTTAGTTTTCACCAATTGTCACATTGTCATCTCGGTACTCTTGAGACCTACAGTGCTAACATTGTATCGCTACGACAAGACCCGTCAAAACCCATATGGCAGAGTATCTGTGTGAACATAGAACGAACCGTGCTGAAAATACTCAATTTAAGCTGGAAAGCACTCATTTTATAGCTCAACAGTACACATATGAATGAACATAAGGAAGTTCTTAAAACAAAATGTGTCCTTTTTTTCTTTCTTATATCCTGCCCTCTACAGTCCTCAGTTGCCAACATAATACATGTACAGCACAATCTATTGAATGCATCTGTAACAAACATACTAAGCAAAAGAAACCGAGAAGAAGCGTTACTTGACTAAACTTGTCTCTCCAATATTTTGAATTTAGACTGCGATACCAAGCTC
This sequence comes from Barbatula barbatula, assembly GCF_947034865.1. NCBI lineage: Eukaryota > Metazoa > Chordata > Actinopteri > Cypriniformes > Nemacheilidae > Barbatula > Barbatula barbatula. Next base: position 20,810,220 of record NC_136782.1, read on the forward strand.
AACCACTAGAGGTCAGTGTACAATGCGGTTCGTTTGAATGCAATTGAGCTACAGCACAAGAAATTGTTTATTTAATAAAATGAACATGCAACTAAATATTTAATAAAAATATTGTATACAGTAAAATAATAATGCAAATGAATACTAACATAAATTACACTAGCCAAACACGGGCCGGAATTTAACTGGGATTCAGGCGTGCACGCGGCCGAAGAAACCGTCTATATTACAAATAAACACCTGCATTACATTAATGTTGAAATGGTTAGATATTTCATAAAGTTGCATGTTTTTCAGAATCCTGATATTTAATGGGGTTTGTTCTTCAACGAATGAAAATTTAGTCATGAATTACTTCACCCTTAAAGGGAAATGTCTCCCGAAAATCATTTACTCACCCTCATGTTATTTCATACCTGTATAAATGACTTTGTTCTCATGAACACAAAGAAAGATATTTGTAAGAATGTCAGCAATTTTCATTTCTGTGACATCATTGACTACCAAATTAAAAAATCTAGTCAAAAGTGCGCCAGGACTGTTTGTTTTCTTTAATTCTTCAAAATATCTAATTTAGTGTTCAACAGAACAAACAAATACAATATTACTATGGTACTGAAAAATATCTCCGAAAACTATAGTATTAACTTATAATTTATATTTAAAAACCGACAGCGGACATTGTTAATAAGGGGAAACAGATCTTTAAAAATAAGGTATGAGGTACTTACCATAACTATGTTAATAAACAATATTACCAGTAAATAATATTTTCTTTTGGTTTCATGTCTACTTAACTGTTAATACTTATTTAAGTCCTTAATAAATGCATTTTTTGTTTATTTTAAGTAATATTTTTATAATTTTACAAGCACATTAACTTACATTAAATAATACACACAGTGGTCGAATTATAAAAAAATCAAGTGGGATGATGTGGTAAATTCTGTTATAATTTGTTCAAGTTAACCAGACTTTTAATTTGACAGGTCGCCGCAAAGGGTGTTTGACAGTAGCTTCAGTGCAGTTAAAAGCACCACACAAGCATTATGTGTGCAGTACACGCAAGCAAACTACTTAATACAGACGCCCAAAACAAGCAGATTATTTAGACCACATTTGAATCATTTTTACGTTATTCACAGCACAATTGCATTTTGTTAGCTGTTAAGCGCAACTTTTTGGTTAAGAACTAGATCTAATTTATTTGGCAGATTCCGTAACCATTCCGCGTTCTACAGCAAATTGTGTTTTTATGTCTGGATTCCGAATAATAAATAATGAGAAAATGTTCATTTTTGGACGAATTTAACAATTCAATTCCTCAAAGTGCTGGTCTTATTCAATCTCCTATTTTTTACCAGATGCGTCCAAGAAGGACGTCCCAGAGGAGGTCCCAGAGGACTTTGACATTGACATGGACGCCCCTGAAACTGAGAAGGCAGCTGTCGCCATTCAATCGCAGTTCAGGAAGTTCCAGAAGAAGAAAACCGATGAAAAATAATAGTAGGCCACAGCAGTACGGCATGGCTTGATGTCGCATGTAATAGAAACCATACTACATGGACTCAAGGTTGCAACCTGTCAGTCATTAATACAGTATGTGTAATTCCATATAATAACTAATTATTTTACTGCTGTAACTGTGAAATAGTTCAATAGATTTGTATTTTTTTGGGACTCGAGATGTATTCTTTACTATAGCCAAGTATATCTGCTGATGCATGAGTGTCTGTCATACTTTTACCTCAAAGACCTGAAGTGTAAAGCAGCTGTTTCAATTTCAGGTCTGCCCTTTCCTGTCAAAGCACATTATCAGTCTGAGTTGCCGATAAAGTTGATTCTAGTTAGACACTGTAGAGTAAATACTGTGCTTTAAAAGTATGGAGGTGGATTTTTGTTTCAGCTAAAGAAATGCTGATGTGATCCCAGTGAAGTTCTGAATACAGCTTGTCTTTTGAATCCCATGTTGCTGAATAATTCCTAGATCGTCTTCTAAATCGTTCTATTGTTAAATGTCTTGGTTGAGTTTATGTTGAGTGAAAAGACTTGAAGCATTTGAGTATCTGGTTTGCTGCAGTACATCACATATGTTTTCATTCATTTCTCATTCAACTGTTAATAAATATCCTTGAATTGAACGTTGTGTTGACTCAGATCTTAAATTGGCAGTATTTTTTCTAATAGTCGTTTAATAACATCTATCTGAATATAAGTGGACAGCACAAATATAAGGTTCACAAACACCTGCCTTCATTGCAAATATCTCCACAATAATACCCACACTGAAGAAGCTGGTTTCCTTTCAAAACCACATACACCACCATTCCATGGTCAAATTCAATTGTTCCTGCCTTATTGTTCCTAAATAGACTAATGAGACTAATGTATGCAGACCCAGGACAATACAGTGATATATTAATGTTTTGATTGAAGCCATTTGTTTTAGCCACTCTCCAAATTGCCTCCTCTCGCTCTAATTCTGCTTTAAGGACCCGCTAATGCTAGGAACACCATCTAAAAACCTCACAGTGAGAGTCACTGGTGGTGTGTACGCAGCACTACATTTGCATTCAAACAGTTCCACTTGATTTCCTTTAATGTAAATGTGTGTTCTACAGACAAATATACTGGGGGATATAATAGCTTTCTTTTTCCACAGTCCAATAGTTTTTAATTTTACTTCATGTAATCAACTAAAGCCACATTTGGATATTATAATGATATTGTTCTTGTGTCCACAGCCAGTGATCTTTCAAATGCTTTTAATGCTCATGTTTTTAAATGCTTCTGTTGAGCGTATGCCTTCTATATCTGACCGCTTGATAAAATTCTTATTAAAGAAAACATTCCTGCAAATTCTAAAGGTGACCTCATCTGAAGATGATACAATATAACGTTTTGCTTTTTTTTGTTACAACATCATTCCCATAGTTGCCTTTTGCCTGATTTGTTTCATAAATTTGATGAGTGTATTATTAATCTTCTAAAATGTGGAAAACACACAATGAACACGAGTGAGTAAGTATCCCGAAACTTTTGCCCAGTAGAGTAGATTGTGCGTATTGTGTCAGCCTAACTCTGTAGATCTGAAACAATGCATAACTACTTGATGGACGGAACATTTTTAATCAAAGGTTTCGTGTGAAGTCCTGCAGGGCTCTGTTCTTGGACCAATAATGTTTTCTCTGAAAATGTTTAGTCTTTAAACCTAACGTATTTATATGTTTAGTCTCAACTAAACAAATGGAATTACATTCCAACCAATCCTAAACCCCACCATTTAATTTTGTCAATATAAATTCTGGTTCAACCCACTGCACTACAGCTGACTACTTTAAGATATTCCACGGATATTAACACTAGGTCTATTAGGTCATCAATATTGTCTCTTTCCAAGCAAAGTTGAAATATTGCAACAAGACTGGTCTCATTCAACGTCAGCAAAACCACAGTTCTGAATAATATGATCTGGAAGTGGGTACTTACAGTACTACCATTAAGAATGTTGTGAAAGTAATTTATGTAAGTGAAATGCGTGAATGTTGTAGTCTACCTCTGTGTGTTCAGAAAAACGAGGTACCTAATACCTTCTTCAGAATATGATAACTTGATTTTTTCGGTAGCCCACAAGAATAAATATTGTGGAGCACTCTATTATTTCATGTTTACAAAAACACTATAGTGTTACTTTAGTATAGTAAGTCCCTTTATCTGTTTGAAAGAGTTTGTGTGAGGATTATACACCGTATATAAAGAACATGGGGTTTTGAGGGCCTTACCCCTCTGAAGTTTGGGAATATGTGTAGTCACCTATAGATTTCATGTAAAACACTCTATGGAATAAGTTCCCCCAGCAAATTCCATGTAAAAACGTTTATTTATTGATTTGAAAAATCTGAGGATCTACCCTCCGGCTGCTGTGAAGGTCACACATTGTACTGAGAAATATATATTATTTACACGAAATCCTGCAGAACCCTCTGTTACACATACATAAACACACCGTCTGAGCCTATGGAGATGAAAGACATCCACAAAATAGAAATACGTGAATGCGTTATTGAAGACAAAACAGCCTAGGCAAGATGATGTGATGGGCATGAATTAAAGTAATGATCTTAAAAAGGATATCAAGTTAAAACTTTGTTTGATGTTGAAAAATATGGTTTTATCACCTTGTCCACCTTGTATGTACTTAATAAGATACATGCTACATTTGGGCTTGTGATATCACTGCGTAAGCAATTGCACTAAAATGTTGATGAATTCTTACTTGTGATCTTCTTAAACATGTATAAAGTTGCTTGTTTTGAAAATGTTTTTAAAAAAGGTCTAGGACTAAAATGATTTTTGCACATTCAAGCACATTTTATATACCATAATATAACCTTTGGTACTTATGTGGTCATTCCCATCACTGTAATGCAGGAATGAGTTATTGTGAACGCTCTTGGTTTCTCATTTTTAATTCTGACACTAATAGGCAACAAATAGTACTATAATACATAAAAGCTGTTTAATTTATAAAAGGTATGATTGTTTTGTTTTTCATTACAGTGTGGAGGGTGAGATTATTGTGTCAGGAGCGCTCCTATTCTGGCATTTGAATAGGAAAACTGGACATACAAATATTATTCTTGTTGAGTTTGAAACCTTTGTAGCGCACCTGACTGTGCACAGTAAACGTAAACCCATGATCCTCTCACAGTTAAGACATGTCTTTCAATTATAGTTTAGAGACTCCATCATTAGTTTGTCTCTTTATTGTCAATCATCTTGGGTTTTATTTTTCATTATGCATTACTGAATACATTCATATCTGTTAGTACTTCAAGATGTCCAAGAATTACGAAATTATTAGTAAATCCAGTGTCATATTGCTCAATTAAAATATCTTCTCTTTGTCACGTGTCTTACACCAGGCCACAGCATCTACAAACGGATGAACCGGGTACCATTCATTCCTTCCAGGAGCTGTATGGCGTGAACGGTTCTTCCACGGTTTTCTCCTTGTGTTGGAAATGCTCTGCAGCCCACGAAACCACTAGCGTTACGAAGTCACAAAAGTGGAAAAAAGACAAGAGAACCCAACAGTTTCGATTTTCTAATCAAACCAGATGTGTGCAAACATGACTAAGGACTTTATTTACCAAATCTTTTTTTCCCTGTATTATCCACAAATAAAAGTGATCTCTTCATATATATATATTTCATATATATAACGTGTCATAATACATATTATAACGTGTAGTGTCATAATATATATTATAACAACATATAATCCTTTAGTGTGACAAATATCTCTTGAAATCGATTTTCTATTTTCAGGTGCCCATGCAGTCCTTAGAAAGCACAACATTCTGAGACGACTTGAAAAGGCGGACGCGTGTCTCCTCCGCCAGACTCGTTGTCGTTTCTCCATGTCGTCGGCGATCATCACATGTCACATAGGCCGTGGCGATCATCGGCCACGAAACCGCCGATTGCACCTCATCAAAACAGAAAGAGTCATGGATAAAGAAAGCCACATCCTCCTGTAGAGCTGACCGCATCCGCCGCCTTTAACCAATTTTTTGACCATTTTCTCTATTTTTATATAATAATAATAATAATAATGACTATAGAATTATCCTCGATTTAAATTCAAAAGTAGTTCCTCTGTCAATTTAAATAAATAATTTTGGCAATCTCCATAACGGTTGTATTGAAAATAAATGAATGCTTACAAAAAAATCCAGCTTGGTCAGAAGAGAGGGCAGGAGAGGAAGGTGAGCGAAAGAAAGAGAGAAAGAAAGAAAGTGTCAAAAAAAACCCATCAGAGATAGTGAGCTAGAAAGAAAGATAGACAGATGCAAAGAAAACTATCCACTTCTTTAGTAATTCAGAATGTATGTACAGGACTCATCTCTGAATCGGAAAAAGCGCTCGTCTTTTTCAGCAGGTCCCCGCGGGCGCGCGCTTGTGTGTGTTCGTGTGAGAGTGCAATGTGGTCCGTAGCTTTAGTCCTGTGTTATACCAGTGTGTAGGACTTTGCGTAGGGGTTGTTGCTTTGTTTCAGGTGTCCCCTGGAGTCCAGCAGCGATTCCTGCGAGCTGCTGAGTTTAGCGGCCTGGGCCAGGTCGCCCGGCTCGCGCTGTGGCAGTGTGGAGGAGGATCCTGGCTGCCACTGCTGTACTGGCTCTCTGCTGGGGGGGCCGGAGGAGGAGGAGAGGGCGGACGAGGGGGTCTCAGAGGGCGTGGGGGCCAGCAGGGCCGGCCTCTTGGCTATTCGGCTCTTCTGCGGGTCCATACAAGTCTGTCCTGTGGCCTCCCGACCCGAAGAGGCCGCTCCCCGATTCAGCAGGAAGTCCATGCGTAAGTAAGGGGGAAGATGGACCAGTTCACCTCCTACGAGACAAGCATGAGTCGTGTTAGTTCTCAGAGATGAAATAAATCCTTTTGTTCACAATCAACATCTCGACCTTTTTATGATACGTTCAGTATTGAGTTTGGCCTTTGATAGTTGTGATAATTTACGATGTTATTAACAGGTTTTATTAAACCCTGTTATGACGTCCTGCCACTTAAATGATATATAGCAGTGCTGTATGTTAACTTTTTTTGCACAAAGCACCGGTGCTGCAGGAGTTTAAAGTTTTGAAGCACAGGCCAAACAGTTGTAGCACAACTTCAAGCACAAGTGAAGGTCATCGCATACATAGACAGGTAACTGAAAAAGGACATTAACATTATACAAATGGATAAAGAAGTGCCATATTTTATTTTTTTACCAAATTAATTTTTCAGAGTTCTGCATTTTTAATGCTTTATACAGTAGTAAATACATTTGTCCATAAAAATACTGTATATTATAGTTGTGTACCATAGTATATTTGAAACTATTTAATATTAAAGTATACACTATAGTGTTTGCTACAGTTTTTACATTTACTACAAGTAAATTATTTTATCATCTGGTTAAAAATAAGCAGACTTTTATTTTGACGGGTCCTCTTCAGTGTGTTTGACAGTAGCGTCACTCAAACAGTGAAATGCGTGCACAATAAAGTTCGATCAATTCTGTGGATGAAGTTCATGTGTTCATGTCCTCGTATGTCAAGCGACAGACAAATCCACGCAGAACAAGCAGATGACATATTTAAATAGTAGAATTTCGCTTTCGTGATTTATTCCATGTTTTCCCGCATCGCACAGACCGTCGGGCTCTAGATTGATTGACTCGATGCAAAAAGAATCGACGGTGGTGCACCATCAGTAAACCTCACACACGAACAAGCACAACAACAAACGCACTTCACACAAACAAGCTGCTCTGTCTAATGCACCTATCGACCTGTATCGCACGCGTGCTACACTATTAAATGTATTCGTAGCACAAACCGTAGCATGTGCGACGTAATGTTATACAGTATGTCCTACTGTACAAATAGTTTCCTTTTTTAAATGTCATTTTGAATTTACCCCTCTACAATTACATTGCAATGATACTTTATAAGCTCTGTTCCTGAACCTCCATCTTCAGCTTTTATGTATCCTTCTCAACTATACATTGATAATAGATAAACAATACGGCATGCAATTAACATTAAATACACCCAATTTTTTGTGAGAAATTTTTCAAATATTACATATTTGTACTTAACTGGTTTACATTTCTATTGAGCATGTCTCAATGCATTCTGGGATTGTCTTCTCTGCAAAACATAGAGTAGCCTACATTCAATAACGACTGTCTAGGTAGATAGCGGACTGTGAGAAAATAATCCCGTCTGAATTATTTAAATCTTTTTCCTTTATTTTGACTTTTTTAACCCTTTGCACTTCCATTTAATACATTTTGTCTTATTATCGTCAAAAAATTTGCAATTATACTACTGAAGTTAAAAAACCCAATAAACGTCATGTTAGACAATAGACCCTTTTAAGCATTATTATATTTGAAGAGTTTATTTCCAAAATGAGATAACTCAGATAACTGTTTAATTGGGTATTCCAATGTAATATCAGTCAAACTGCAGTTGGTTTGTTTTGATTCAAGCCATAATAACTCCAAAAATACAGCTAACTAACTTACTTTCTCTTTCAGTAAAATGAGTTGTGTTATGTTACTCCATGCGTTTGGCCCATTAAATAAGTGGCATCTGGGATATCGCGACAACGAGCTTGGACACGTTACTCTCATAATGAGGGGTGCAGTATTACACAAGACCTCTTCCAATAAGGATGGTGCTTTGAGTTCATATCAAATTCAATGGCACTATTGTGATGGTAAAGTGCTGTTTTGTATAGACAGACGACCACACGTGGGATGCCGTGCGCCCTTTTGGAACGCTGGCAGGTGATATCACTAACCGAAGGCTTCATGTGAGCGCACGACAGCACCCAGACGCATTCACAATGACACGGTAACGCTAAACTTAAACCTGTAACCCAAGATCAGCCCTGGGAGGGCCAGACGGTGGCCACGCTTGGCCCATTGATGCTAAAAGAACACGGCAATGTGTTTAGACAGCAGCTTTCTAGCTCGCGGCCTTCAACACAGCAACCGATAGCACATCAGAAGATTCAGAGCCGATCCTACACACAGATTATGCAGGTTGCGCCACCGGGGGCCCCCTTGAGTACCGAATCAAAAACACTATAATGTAAACAAGATGTTATTTTTATAACTTGCGGATGAATACTTGATATTAATTCTTCATTTGTTGAATTACTTTGGCATAATATGTCTCTGACATCGTGTAGTGCGTGGCAGGTAATGACAAGCATGTTTACACATGGCCATGGATATAAAATAACTATTCGCCTGTAGGGGAAAAACGCCAACAATGCGAAGTAGAAGAACAAGAAGGCATGTGTTTTATGTCAAAGTCTTATTTAGTTTTGCCAAATTATGCAAAGCCAGATTCACAAATTCAGTATTTATTCACAAGCATAAATTTGGTTTGACAATGGACGTTCGATAGTGTCAATTTAGGGACCGTCTCCAAAGTTACATAGGTTATTGATTAATATTCACGTTTCTAACTTCAAGCATTTAAAGGGAATGACACTGTACAGTGTTCATGTGAGTCTCAGCTATAATGAACACCACTGCAATCCACTGTTTGTTTGCCCATGATAGTATGTCATGTTTGTGTCATCACATTTAGAGAATTATTGATGTGTTTTCGTATGCTTAGCTTTCGTGGGTAAACTATATTTATCATGTTTTGTTTTTGTTGATCTTTCATTTGGTTAGTAAAAACACACCACATTTGTGTGTTAACTTTTAACAGCTAGATGGTTCCAGAATCACGCTTGACTTAAATAATGTGGTTTAATAATTATTTACCTTTTATTTATCAAAGTTTACAGTGTTGTTTATCTAAATTTAACCAGACAAGGGCCCCCACAAAGGTTTGCTTAGGGCCCCAAATGTCTAGGATCGACTCTGAGAAGAGTGACAGCTGAGTTGGTAAACTGCGGAAAAACAACACGCACACATAAGAAAACAAAGACAATACATAAAACACACATTTCTAACCTGTATGACTTTGATATTTTGAAGAACATTGGTCGCCGACCCATTTCTCAAAATATCTTCTTTTGTGTTTCGAAGAAAGAGTCATATACAGGTTTTGAACGACACGAGGGTGAATAATTACTTGTTGAAACAAGCTCTGGCAGACTGTTTTACGCTTACCTGGTCTGTGTGCTTTGGGCACGGCCATATTCATCACCCGGCTGGCGTCCTGTGGTTTCGGTGGGGAAGCGGTGAACCTGCAGATGCCCGACTCTGACGGTGTGCTGGACGTCATGCTGTCTGTGTAGTCGTTGGTGCCGGCCGTCATCTGTTCGGAGGACGTGTCTGAGATGAAGCACTCCGTGATCGTGAACTTGGCGTGTCGCAGCTGCTCCTCCATCTTGGCGTGTTCGTAGGCACGGGCCAACTCTTCGTACGTGGAAGAGGCACTTTCTGTAGACACCATGCTGCTGCGAGCCCGGTCTGTGAGAAGATGCACACCGTTTGTCAACACTTGGATGAGCATGTTTTGGTTTTCACCGAATAAAACGTTTCACTGTAGAAGACATTTATGAACCAACCCGATGTACAGTATGTGCTTGTGTCATTTGAGCTTTTTTATGATGTGATCTTCATTTATGTAACAGGTTAGTGTTTACCCGTGTCCTGAGAGGGACTGACGCTGTAGCTATCGCTCTCTTTGTCCACGGAGCCTGTGGCGCGGGGTGTGGGCAGCCTCCAGTCAGTCGTGAGAGTGTGTGATGACACGGGAGGGTGCGGACGGTTCAGGGTCCACTGGCTGGCGTAGCGGCTGCGTGTGGCTGGACCTGCTTTAGCCGTGCGGCGGGCAGTGGGGTCTAAAGTAACACATATATTCACAACTGATTCAAGATAACAGGTCTGCCCAAAGGCCATGATATAATACGATCACTACAAAGCATACTTATTTCTAAACAAACTCCACGTGTGCTAAACATGTACCGAGAAAGTACAAATTCTGTTTATTATATAGAGATTCATCTTTAACGACTTTTTGAAACGGTTAACAATGCTATAAGCTCCTGAAGTTGTTTTCACGGTTTATCTTCACTGTAAGGTCAATGACAATTATAACATGAAATAAAGACTTTTGAATCTTTATACACTGTATGTCATATTTGCAATATTCTGTATGTCCAGAACTGTTCTTGGCATCCCAAGAGAACATCCTTAAATCCTTCTGGAATAACACTCAAAAGGGTTTTAATGCTAAAAAGTTCATCAAAGTATTCGTGGTAACACTTTATAATAAGGTGCTATTAATAAATGCATTAGCTAACAATTAACTATTTTGTTTTACCTTTAGTTTTGTTTATTTGAGGAAATGCATTAACAAATAGCACCTTATTGTGGAAACCATTAGATACTGAAAGACTACATCTACATGGAAAGTACAACTACAATAAAAATAGTAAACACTATATTACCAAAGTACCTGAACTAAATCTGAATGATTTAGAAAATCAACCCATTGAAAAACTATAAAATAACTACTATGGCATAAAACAAATTGCAAACCGCAAGCCTCTGTCTTCTATTACCCATAGTTTTGATAAAGTTATGACATCATCAGTGAGGTCTGTATTATCCACGCACAGTACAGTCGGATCTCATCGGTTTCCTATCGTGAGTTGCATTAGTGAATCCACCTGAATCAGCACATTTGCTGAATGGATCTAATCACGACTCACTTTCATCAGTTCAGCGCCACTGAAGCCTTCAATGAGTAGACAACCCTGCTCTTGCACAGGTATTCCCTCCTGTGAACTCATTTCAAAGCATCTATCCAGGACTAAGACCTCAAGTATTATTTGTATGCTCATGCTGGAGCTGTTTTCAGGTTCACATACTTGCTAGAAGTGTGCACTTTAATTCCTAAGAAAGTACATACTTGTGTTGGTACGATATGATTAGCTCTTACTTGTACCAGGTCTAGCGTCAGAGACATCAACCAGTGGTCCAGTGGCTTGGGATAGAGACTGGTAGTGCACTGTGTGGGTGACGGTTGATGACTTCTGTTTAGATGTTTCGCCAAAGTCATTGTCCGTCAATAGAACTGTGGATCGGTCATCTGAAGGACACAGGTAACAGGTTCAAGCCCAGAAGACCGCTATAACATAAACAACGACTTTAAAGGCCATCGCAAGCGTACCGATTGTCTCCATAGTGTCCCTCTCCTCGATGAGCAGCTGAGCACGTGGGATATCGATGTGCATCCGAAGAGTCTGTTGCTGTTTGTTGACGGTGTCAGGGGTACGTGCGTTTTTACTGTAGATACACATCCAAAAATACGCAACATTACTCAATCGCTTCAACGGCCACGGACTTTTAGGGCAGTATCGTATTGGATATTTACCTCATTAACATTTCAGCCAGGCTTTTCGCATCTGTTTAACAATGAGAAATATATCAATCAAAAACATGAAGAGGAACTTCTACTGTGGTATCTATGGCACAAACATCTGATGAATTAAGGAACATCAACATTTCTCAGAGCTTAGATGGTTTATTCTGTTATGTGATGATAATACACACCTCGCAATCTCTTGAGTCTCTGTTCTCTCCTCCTTCTCCTCAACACCAGAAGAACAATGAAGACCATGGAGATAGCCACCAGAATGCAGATGATTGTGACCATCATCTTGAGTCCCTCATTACCCTGCCTGTTTTCTTGACTTGGGTCCACCGTCTTTGGCAATGGCGCGATTGTACCTGGAGATGGAACAAAGTTTGTGTGTTTACTACACAATCTTTATGTTTGAATCTGTGTTGAGAGTAACCCATTTCTGTCAGGAAAAAAATGGCGGTGTGGTTCTGTTCTGGGCAAACTCCCTGCCCATCCATGCAGCCAGCATGAATAAGAGCGGGGGGGGGGGCGCTATAACCCCCCCTTAGGGTAAACAGAACAAACAGATTAGTTCTTAACGACATTTAAGTGTAATACATAATTAAAATTAAACTCATGAAGAGACTTATGAAGAGGCATATCAGAAAGTCGAGTACTCGTTGTTTTGTAATGTGCTGTTGGAGGTGGATGAGGGTAGTTTGATCATGAGCTGAATGATCAGCTGCCGGAACTAATGCTATAGCTTGATTTAACATATATTTGTGATTTGGAAAATGTTTTGCAAATTCTTCCAAACATTAAATTATGACAACACTGGATTTGATCCTGGATGGTCTTATGAGAGCGATTACTCACTGCCGTCAACATTGAGAGTGGCAAACAGCACCCTTTTCTCCGCTGTCCCTGCGCTGTTGCCCACTCTCATCTGGAGCTCGTACCAGGTGGCCTCCTGAAGGTCGTACAGAACGTGGCTCTTGGTGAGGGAATCACGCTTTACCATGGTCCATTTCGTAGTGTCCACTGGCCGATACTCCAACGTGAAGGAGTCAATTGGACAGCCGCCGTTGTTCCAGCCAATCAGGTTGAGCTCCACGCGGGAAGAGTTGATACTGGAGAAAAGCTCATGGTCTTTGGCGAACTGTGGCTCTGATTAACAAATGAGATGTAATGTAATTCTAAGCTCAGTAAAAGTACATGCTATGTTGTGAAAATTGTGATTTTTTATTGACCGTACCTTTGCCGTGGGTTTTAGCCTCAATGATTTCACTGATTCGACCTGGACCGACCGCATTCTGAGCCGTCAGGGTAAACTTGTACCACGTACCACACTTCAGATTCTCAAGACGGTAAGATCGCTCACTCGGGCTGATGGAATAACTGCCCCATTCTTCACTGTTATCCTCAGAGTACTGCAGAATGTAGCCTAAACAGTGGACACCACTTATATTTACAGATTTGGCAGACACTTTTATCCATTGCATTTAAGCTATAAGTTTTTACCAAGATAAAAGATAAGAAGACCGGTGTGATAGTATTTATGACGTAAACTGTATACGAGTGCAGTCTAACCTCTGATGGAGCTTCCTCCATTGTCTCCAGGAATCCAGGACAGCGTTATTGAGGTGGTTGTGGTTTTGGTCACTGTGAGACGTGGCTGGTCCGGAGGCACTAAAATATTTTAAGAGTAAACGTTGAAACGAAAGAGCTCTCTGAATCATGAACATATCATATTATGATTATGTGATCTCAAATGCACCTTGAACCTGAAGGTTTAGCATGATCTCATCTGAACCCCAGTTGTTACTAGCAACGCAACTGTAATACCCAGAATCCTCTGCTTTTACTGTTCGAATAACAAAGCTGCCATTGGTGTGAGTGCTGCGACGACCATCGATGGAAACTGGAGCAGGTGTACCATTACTGCATGGAAATCACAATCAGCTTTATAGGAAAATAAACATCCAAGAAAAGACGTATCTTTTAAACAGAGGCTTGCAGCAACATGTGTGTGTAACCACTACAATCTTTCATTTAGAATTAACTTTTTTTAAATAAATGAAACATACTTTCCCTTCAGCCACTTGATGGTAGGAGGAGGATCTCCCACTGCTTTGCAGGGCAGGACAATATCTCTCATCCAGGGTGTGGTCACAGTGCCGCTAAATGTCAGGATTCGAGCAGGGGCTGAAAGAACAAACAGTGCTGTTAGGAAACCAACCCTTCTGTAAAATGTCTAAAGTGGTTGTGTCCCACACAAGTGAAATACAGAGTGCCACAGAGATCAGTGTTAGGCCCTTTTTCATTGTGTGTAGCTATTGGGAGGCATCTTCGGGCAACATGGAACCAGAAATCATTGTTATACCGACAATGCTCAACTTCGAGGCTCCTCACATTGAACCACACACCTCTTGAAACTCCTACATTTAAATCAATGTTTAAGTACAGTGTATGTTAGTAACTTAAAAGACTGCATTAGTGATAAATATCTTTCTCAGAATTCAAAATAGAATCATAAATATTTGGCTTCGAAACTCAAACAAAAAACATGCAAAAATACTGTTTGTTTGATTGATGGTTGTACCAATGCATCATGTTTATAACAACATTGGTTGCGGCTATTGTCAATGTTTATTAACCCAGCGTTATTTTACCAAAAGATTTACTAAATGACAACATCTGTTCTTTTTGAGGCTAAACTAATTCATGTTTTGAATACTTGATTATAACGCCGATTAATTATTGTCAATAAAATACATGAGCGGCATTTACGCTTATGGTTTTATTTGCTTCCTCTTTAACCATTGTGGACTTCTACATTCAACTTTCAAGCGGCCACATGCTCAATTCTGACCACTACAGTATGTACAGTACCATTGTCCCACATATACAACTGCAATCTGTGCAGAGTGACCGTTCCATCCATGTTAAACCTCACTAAGAACCGCTGCCGCCTCCAACCTTGCACCTCGTCGATAAAGTAATGATAAATCTTACAGTACAGCTCAAACTATACGATAAAATAATCTAGCTTTTATGGTTCCTCGTTAAAGGGATTTCTTTAAAGGGACACGCACTACTAAATGTCAAAGTACTTGTTTTGGCAACTCGTACCTTTAGATTGGGGCTCTACGGTGATGACTTCACTGCTGTTTCCCCGACCCGCAGAAGTCACGGCCACGACCCAGATGCTGTACTGCCAGTTCTGGTTCAGGTTGGTCAAACGCCGCAAATAAACATCGGGAGCAGCTTCAAACTCACTGTGCACCTGCAGCGGCAGACAAATAAAAGTGGATCTTAATGCTCCGTTAAGAATCTCTCCGTCTCAACATTTCAGGCTCTAATTTTTCAATAGCTAACTATGTGACGACTTCTAGCATCATTAAGGAAAAAGTCATTTGAAGGGTCCTACAAATGGTCTCTTAGACATTTTTGGGGTGCGCTTAACTGATATAATGTTAGATGGTATCATTTGTGTACGGGGTTTGAAGGCCTCACCGTGGGGTAGGGATTAGAGCAGAAGACGGTGTATTTCCGGATGATACCATTGAGCTTGAGTGGAGGCAGCCAGGAAACAAACACCACCGAGCTGGAGGCCGCAGCCGCCTTTACTCCAGCTGGAGGTCCAGGAACTGATTCATTAGGAGAAATACATTTCATTGTTATATTATTTATTTCAATATTTAAAGAATTAACACGATCCAACCCTTACGCCCTGCGTCTGCCGAGTATTCACATCTCAAACTAACACCAACAAAGTGTTAAACCTCTTCAGGAAGTCAACTTGAATATGGCTCTTTGCATTAAACTGTGAAACACGATTCAATCGGCATTGAATCTCACCGTCCTCTTTGGTACGAGTGAAGATCTGCTCACTACGGACTCCATCTCCAGCTCGAGTGAAGGCCAGCACCTGAATACTGTAGTTGGTGTATTTCTCCAGGTGTTCCAGCTCTAATGAAGGCTTGCTGGTGGTGATGTTTCTGATCTCTCCCAGCTCTGAAATACACACGAGTGAATTTAAATCATACGTTTCATTTCATATTCAGTGTCTGTAAACATTGTGTACTTACATAAGAAAATGCACATTTGTATTTAACGCATGCGTATAAATTAACATTTGTCGTTCCGTATAGGTTTAGAGCCTGGGAAGAGTGTCACTGCATTCAGTCCAACTTAAAAACATGCACGCATGCAACGCACACACGCGGTAGTTAAAGCTACATTGTATACAAAGTAGGTCCGAACTTATCATAAGCATTGTAACAGTTATGTATAAGCGTTGTAACACAGTGGCCAGCGTTGCTCGTCTCGCCCTTGATTCTGTGCATCGAGACTGCCTTATAGTACTTCAATTATTAATAGCTCTGCATTGCAGTCCGAGCATGGCCACCCATCATTTCACCGCATGTGCACGGCTCTCGACGAAAGACACAGGCATGAAGGACATGAAGCCAACAGGAAACCGACACTTACGGTTTCCTCCTCTAAAAAGAAACGAGCCACTCACTATAGCGCATTTATATCCCTTACATTTCTGAACATAGTTCACCCGAACATGAACATTCTGTCGTCTTTTACTCTCCCTCAGATTCCAAACCTGCATACAGGAAGATATCTGAAAGATTGACAAATCTCACCCCCCATTGACTCCCATTATATTTATTTTCCCCACTAATGGTGGGTGAGATCTGACATTCTTCCAAATTTCTTCCTGCGTGTTTAGAAAAACACGGGTGCAGATTTGGAACAATGTAAGGGTGAGTAAATGTTGACAGAATCTTCGTTTTTGGGGGAAGCATCCCATTAACACTGCCTGAACTCCACCAGAACAGCCACTGATAAACACACAAATGCAATATGATGTAATGCATTTCAATACTGTTTATATCCAACACTTTTAGTGATCTGTAAACCATATTCATTTCATGTGTTCAGACCAATTCTCTGGTACTGCTGTTTGCTGTATAGATGACAAAATATGGTAAAGTAAATATTTTAAGTAGTATAACAGTACTTTTTCATGCAAAGCAGCATATACAACTTTTACTGAAGACGATTTCTCTCTTTTCTCTTACGTTATGAAATTATAACTGCTTCAAACGGCAGTATCACGTGACCTAATTACTTGTTAGCTTAATTTAATATTATTGATGATTCTCTGAAATAATCATGGTCTTCTGTATATGTCTACTGGCCCCTGTTCTGCTCCTTCTAATTCTCTTCAAACGAAGCCACAGTGACTCCTGGTGGTTTGAAGACGAACTGCAGCACATGAATTGCACAGTATTGCACATGAAAGAAAATGCAAATATGAAAAAACAAGTTTACTGGCATGGTTTTTAAACATAGTATTATTAAGGTATTAGCGAAACTATTTTACAATGTTAATACCATGGATATGTATATGGTCATCTTTACTACTGTATACAAATACAAGTATCATAGCGTTATCCTCTTACGCTATAGCCACCACAGTTCATTTGTAAGTGTAAAGTTTCATGCTCGACCACATTGACAATCTGCGATTCAATATCTATTTTAACCTGACAATAAACAATTTGGTTATAGTGTCTTTACAGGAATAAGTACTGAGTTATATGTAAGGGATAATGTACAGGCAGCCAGTTGTTATCGCAGAGATATTGAAGAATAGGGCTTATTTCCTCCGCCTGCTTCTGCATTATCCCGATTATTACACATGAGAAAATAAGATTATATTTTATCAGCTCATTTTTACCAAATGCAGACTTTAAAAAAAAGTAAAAGACGTTTACTTTCGGGTTTTAAGGTAAAAAAGACGTTCAAATGTCACGAACAGGCAATTTGGTTGAATCATTTGTAAATATAATGTCATATATGTTATTAGAATACATATTTATATTTATTTAATTTGTCCAAAAACCCGTCAAAATGATTTGCCGCATCCTGGTCGCCGTGTGTTATTAGTTTCGAGAGCTTGTTATCTGGGAATAACGAACCTGCAAATATCGCGACTGGCCAATCAGAATCAAGCGTCCCAATGAGTCGTGTTATAATAACAACATGTTCTTTATTGACTGTAATAACTAAAATGTAATTGTTTTGAAATGATATTCTGAACTAATAATATGAAAATAAATGATTACCTAAAACACTTAATGTCTATTTATATACCAGGAAACATGAGAAACCGATATGAAGGGTGGGAGGAGCATACATTACGTATAAAAGGCACGAAAGCGTTCGAGCTACTGACCTCCATCGGGTAGGTTGGCCCAGAAGATGACACGATATCCCAGCAGCATGCCGTTGAGCGCCTCTTTAGGGAGCGCAGACCAGGACAGAGAGATGGTCTCTGGGGTGGTTGCTGTTGTCACAACGTTCTCAGGTGGGCGACTGGGCACTGCGAGCAAGCACAGAACACACAGATATAAGATATAATATATATTATACAGATATAAACACCTATCGTGTTTATTTTCTGTTCATAATGTACCTAAATGAGTATGAGTGATAGAAATGAGCTAACAGCATGCAGACACTCACCATCCTCGAGCGTTGTGATGGTGATCTCCTCTGAGGTCGGGCCCATGCCTGCCCGGTTCGCCGCTTGTACTCGCACCTCATACTGGGTGTACTTCTTCAGGTTGTCCAGTGTTATGGTTTCAACGTCTCCAGTGGTGTCCACGTTAATGGTGTTGTACTGGGGGCTGCCACCCGTCCCGTATTCCCGGTAGCACACTTGATAGCTTCGGATCAAACCATTCTGCAGGTGCTTATGGGGAGGCTGGACACAGAGGAGAGTAAATGGCAATGGTGCAAAACAAAGGGTCCAAAGTAGGTGCATACAACGTAAATACATGAATCCATCCTCAACGGATCTTGAGCTTTATTTTCAGAGGCACAGAAGATGACAGTATGCCCAAAATGCTATCAACAGTCTGTATAATATTTAAAAGTCCACCAGTACCTTCCACGTGACTTTGATGCTTTGCGAGGAGATTGCTTCCAGCTGCACATCTTGAGGAGGGCCATCGGGTGCTGAAACGATCACGTGCAGGTTAAACAGTGAGACTCGGACACTAGGGGGCGGCACAGATCGTAAAATGTCTGAAACATCCACACGGTACATGAGCCCTCAGAGTTACACATCAGCTGAAATGGTTCACACTCACGTGCTTCATCGGTGGTGATGGTGAGCTCGTTGCTCGGCCTGCTTTCTCCAATCTGGTTTTTGGCAAACATGCGAATGTTGTAGGTGGACGCAGGGTGGAGTTCAATGATGGTGGCCTGGTTCAGCTGAGGGGAGACGTCTTTGGTCATTTGAGATGAGGCCCATGAAGCTACGGGACAGAGGAAAAAGACAAATAATGTCTAATGAAGCGGCGAGAGCCATATTTAGTTATTTATGTATTGCAGCGTACCGTATTAATGAAGCTGTCAAACCAAATAGTAAGAAGTCAACCCACATTTTATTCAGACAGTTTATTCGGCGTGGTTTAGAAAACAGTAAATATGACAAATTCGTCTTGATGATGTCAGATAACTTTGATAGAATGGTGTGTATTACTTAACAGTGCTTATTTTGTTCAATCTGTGGTGTAAAACAAAAAAAAAACACTTGAGCAAAACACGCTTTTATAAAAATAATTGATAACTTGGTCTCAAATTGATATCAATTTTACTGGTAGTCCACTGAAGGAAGAATCTTTGGGTATAATATGTCACAGTTGACTTTATTTTGCTATCATCACTTACATTAATGAACTTCAGTGTCCTGCAACAACTAGTAAACATATGAAGAGTTTGGTTTCAAAAGGAGATAACTCATTTTCAAAGATCTCCAAACTCTTGTTTTTTATTATGTTATCATGTTTTTGTTGTGTTTAATCTTGTTTTGTTATTATGGCTTAAATCAAAACCAACCAGCTGCAGTTTTCATTGATATTAAATTGAATACACAATAAACAAAACAAGGTTTTTGGAAATTTGAAAAAATATTTTTTATATATATATATATCCAGTGTCTGAATAATTTTTGATTTGACTGTAATTACTCCAGTATACTTCAATATTATGTGCTATAATCTATAGTAAATTTATAAAATTTTAGTAAAACTCTAAGACTCTGTAATTTATTCACAGTATTTACTTTGGTAAATAAGACACTAAAATACTACATCTAAACATTTGACTTTGGGTAATTGTATAGTATATGATAGTATTCTTTCATTTAGGAAACTTTCAATATTATCAAATTCATAATTATAGTTGTATATGCCATTTGGTACATATTTGACATACATTGTGCTAACAGGTGTGGTAAAACCTATTTGCGTTACCGTTTAATACGTTAGATTAATAAAGAAATAATTAATAAAAATGTGCAACTTAAACTTATGTCCAGTCATATTCCCAATCATATATATTCTTCTTAATTCACAATATCAATGTGTTGCATTGCTTAAAAATCACCATAGTAATTCAAAACAGTTAGCAGTTCTTTAGGAGTATTGTAATATATTAACATTTTTGCATTTAGCAGACGCTTTTATCCAAAGTGACTTACATTGCATTATCCTATACATCTACACATAGGTATCTGCAATCCCCTGGGATCCAACACACAACCTTGAGTTGTTAACACAATGCTCATACCACTGAGATACAGGAAACACAAACGAATGACGTCACAGTATCCCACCTGATTTGTTCTTATAGTTGATGTCATATCCTGTTATAGGACTGTTGCCATCAAAGCCCATTGTCCAGCGAAGGGCAATGGTCCGATCCTTCACCTCTCGGATCTCAACCTCAGGAGGGTCCGGACGATCTTTGGAGGAATGTTTTTAGGGTGAACGTCAACAGACAACATATTTTGTTGCCCAACATTTGAATCTACGCTATCATTCTAAAATATATATATAAATATATTAAAAGAGGATTTGTAGGTGAAATGAATTGACGTTAGTTTCATCGTTTCTAAAGAAAAAAACAAACACAAACTTTACCTTGTACTATCAACTGAATGATTCCCTTATCTTCACCATAGGAATTGATCGCAATGCAGGAGAAAAATCCAGAATCTTCTCTTATGGTGTGTAAGATCTGTGGGCGATGTTGCAATGTATGTAAATGTTTATGGTCTTTCGGGAATTCAAAGAATTCAACACACCTACATATATTATATATGTTTTTTATATGTAGACACGTTATTCTAAATACAATGAAAAGAAACCTAGATAAACTTCTTCCACTGAGACGTTCATTATATGTCACCACTTTTTCCATTGAATTGAACCTTATTTTAAAACATCATGTCTCTCTCTAAAACTATTCAAGTGAAATGAGCTGCAATCCATATTTAATGTAAGGGAGACAAACACGAGCTATCGAGAACCCGTCAGAAAATCATGTCTGTCAGGGCATCTGGACCAGGACAACATTAATATGTCACAGAAATGCATTGCCGCCGGAAGCGAGTGGCGTCTTATAGCTCACCTGCAGGGTGGATATGACCTCATCGCCCACTTCTTTCACATTTACCACGTAGCGGCTTGTGTCTGGGTTGATGATATGAGATTCCTTTTCCCAGCGAACCTTGATGGGCTTTTCACCATGAGCAGTGCAGCTCATCTCAGTCATGTGACCCTGTTCTGCTCGGGTCGTGTTAGGGTAAGATGTGATCATGGCAGGGACTGAGGAGACAAAGAGATGTATGAAATGATATTCATTTACGTAAGAGATTTATACTGTAACATCATCCCTTTACATTTAAACATTAACATTTAAACGGCAAGGTCTCATATAGATTATTTCATCGAACGCATACGCGTCTGACCCCTAGTTAACTTTTGGTTTGAGTTTCTAATAATGTAAATATTTATATTTAATTTAATTTATGTTAATATTAATTTGTATTATTATTTTCTTGTATATTAATATTGTTAAATAAACGATTTGTTGAATTTTGTTGTATGTTCATTTGATTAAATAAACAATTTGTTGAATGTGTCCTGTAGTTCGGTCACGGTTAAAGAAAGCGTACGGTACGTTGACATCTAGTGGTTGATCTTGGTATCGCAGAGTCTAAATTCAAAATATTGGAGAGACAAGTTTAGCCAAGTAACGCTTCTTCTGGGTTTCTATTAATTGTTATCTGAAATAATCTACAGGCGCTTTATTGTTTGTGAATGTGCACCGGAAGTTCAGTCGGGGTCACAAAAGTGCGCATGAGCAGTAATGTTTGTTTATATTGTTAAGATGAAACAGTCTATAGCCTCTACAATGCAGGCTTCTTTGATAAAGAAATTGGCTAAATGAAGATTTCATTTGCAAAAACATAAAATTATTACTTTTTTAAATTGTGCCTTCCAGTTAATATCAATTTAACTGCGGTTGTGTTGTTTTGATTAAGTAATAATAACTCAATAAAAACATGATAACACAATAAAATAGACACGATGTATGAACACATGAGTGATCTGTTTTTGCAAACTCTTCAAATGTAAAATCAAAACATCTGGACACATTATGGTTAATTTACTTACAATAAAACAATTATACTACATAAAAATATGACATTGTATTATTTAATTTCATTTTTTTCAATAACAGTTAATGAATATTAATATTTGTCAGCTTCTTTCTAAAACGATATACTGTAGTTCTCCAGACTGAGATAACAAAGGCAAAGTAAAACCAAATTGTTCGCACTGAAAGGGCAGATAAAAAAGAACTCAGAGACAAGGCACAGGCCCGTTTCATCCCCTCACTGTCTGAAACCCTGTTACCCTGGAGCAGTGAGCATCTCTCTCTCTCTCTCTCTCCAGCAGACACGGCTATGATTAAATCATGAGCACACTTCGATTATTCATATAGATCCTTCTGTTTGTCTCACTCAGCGATAACAGCACCAGTGACATGGGTGTGCATGAATTAAAATCAGCCAATCAGCATCCTCCGGCGGTAAGATGGTATAGACGGTTTCATCTTAAGAACATAAACAAACGTTACGCACTTTTGTGACCCCAACAGAACTTCCCATTCACAAACAATAGAGCACATGTAGATGTTTTCTGATAACAAGCACAAGAAACCCAGAAGAAGCGTTACTTTGCTAAACTTGTCTCTCCAATATTTTGAATTTAGACTCTGCGATACCAAACTCAACCACTAGATGTCAATGTACCGTACGCTTTCTTTAAATGCGACCAAACTACAGGACACATTCAGCAAATTGTTATATAATAGCAAATTATAATATAATAGTTATATGATTAGACACTAGCCCAACACAAACCGGAACGGTTTATAGCATGTGACGTTATGTTGTGCAGTGGTCGAGTTACTACTCGTTGCATTAATACTACTACATTATGTTTATAATAGTTCTCATGTTTAATACCTCTCATCCAATCATATTTAAGGACTGGAACCAACTGTTGAATAATAAAATGACCATGACAGAGAACGGTGGGCTGGTGGAGTTAAGTGTGGTGCAAGGTGACGGAAGCTGACATGATCAAGAGTGTCATACTCAGGGCTGTAAACGTTTTACCCTCATCTCTTATTTACTTACAAGCCTTCGCAGCTTGTCATACGAAATCGTTAATTCATTTCTTTGGATTTTTAGTTGAGTACATTAAACGTGTATATTTTTAATAGGCTCGAAATGTCACAGAAATAGTTTTTTTCTAAAGATTGACACCAGCACTGATGTGAGGACTGAAGGATTTGGGTATAAACATCTGTGATGTGTGACAGGTGAAAACAACAGAAAAGATTCACATTGAAGCAATACAACAGTACACTGTTAAAAACATTTTTACATGAAATGAACAAAAAAAGTAATTTTAATGTTTGATTTATATGTATTTTGGAAAAAACAGTCAAAAACCGTAAAATTACAGAAAAAGACAACACATTTACAAGAAAAATTGGGGGACATTTTAAATTAAAGTTTATTTCTGGCGTCCCAGAAAGATTTTTTTTTCACAGTTTATTTTTTAAATACGGTAATAATCTTAAATTTACAGGAAAAGACCCAAAAGTTACAAGAAAAATGTGGGGAAATTAAAATGATACATGAAAAGCCTGTTATTTTACATTTTAAAATAGCTGCCAGGAAAATTCATTTTTTAACAAGATACATTTTTTTACAGTTTCTTTTTGAAATACAGTAAAAAACTGTAAGATTACAGTTTCCAAGAAAAAAACAAGAAAACAATTAAATATTTATCCTTATATCCTGTAAAAAATACTTTATGGTACATTTCTGTTACAGAAAATGTCATTTTTTATTTGTATTTAGGAAATGTTTTTGTGCGTTTATGTGTCTTGTCATGCTGTCAGTCTTTCACATTGCTGTTGGATGACTCTGTCACACACTTGAATCTGAATGACCACAACAAGTCTATAAATGCTGATTAATAAAAATAGGAATTGTCTTCAGATCTTTTTCTTTGGCTTTACTGTACCTATTTATGCAAAACATTCAGATATCTATGCAAATAATGTAAACATATTATTATTTGCTAGATCTTTGCTAGACATCAGCAGTTAAAAATGAAGTTCTCGCGACATTGCTTTTTATCGTGCATACTTCGCACATTAAACAAACAGAAAATATCCTATGGGCAAAATGAATGGGATTCCTATTTTGAAAAGCGTGTTAACTACTGTATGCGTTTCTTCCAACATCGTAGAAGACATTAAAATAGCATCCAAGTTCTCCTTTTGAAAATTCACCTTAGTACATGACCAAAGCAGTGCGTATAATCTCATTTAAAGTGTTGAAGTCAGCAGCAGAGGTGCTCCCGGCGAGAGCGGCTCTAAATGGTATTCCCATTACAGCTTAGTTGATGTATATTTTTAATATCCAGCAATATTACAGTCTTCTGTAATAAAGAGAGAGAAGGGAGCGCTGATGGCAGTTATAACTGCACATCAAACAGAATCTCCCTTCATTCATTTCAGCAGCCATAGAGCAGCACATAACTATTATTAAACAAACCGGGCAAAGCCACGGGGAGAAGGGAAGGTTGATATTCACGACAGCGTCTGAGTAACTGTTGTCTTCTTACAAACACGGTACACAGATGGTGTCATCCTATAAAGTGGTGATTTTGAACGCATGGTTTTCATGCCTCAAGAAAGGTAACAGGGTGATCTTTTTTACAGATATTAATAGCTTCACGCTCACAGACACTGCAAGGTTCTTATTAGAAAAAGAATTAAATGCTGCTACAAATATTCGCTTTTAATAATCAATCGTTTTGCAAAAACACTAAAGGCAACAGGTTTGAAGGTTTATTTCTACTTCCTACTGTCAAACACGGGAGATTCAGTAGTTTAATTTAGTGATTTACTATAAGAGGTTGTGCTTCTTACAGCGTTGATGCATAACCTTAGGACACAAAACAAGCAATACGCTATTTCTTGCATATATAAAAAAAAATTGGAATTTAAAGGTCCGGTGTATGAAATTTAGCAACATCTAGTGGTGAGGTTGAGAATTGGACAATTCCGTGATAACATCGACCTTACCATGAAGAAATTAAGGTTTTACCAAAGGTTTTTACTATGCTAACAGCACAGATGTCAACATTTGGTGGTTTAAATACCCATGTGATATCTCTCTTCAAGTTTTATAGCATTTTAGTGCTTGACTTTAGTAAGTGCCATTTTCATGATTGTCTCATCCATAACGCTACATATTCCTCATAAATGTGAAACATGAAAATTAAAATAAAGTAACTATTTTAGGCAATCTTTCTTCATTTCAGAAATCCTACAAAGTTTGACGTCTCCGATCCATAACGCATATTCATTTAGCTTTTTTAAACGAGAAAATGTGTTCACAGACTTCAATATATTCGTAAGAAAAAGATTCTCTGAGCATTTTTATAACGCAAAATGTCACGTCCATAACGCTGGAATTGCCCAATTGCAACCAACGGCGTCCCTTTCGAAGCACAACGGTGGCTGACACAGAACTAAGATGCTGTTACGTTTTCGC
Source organism: Barbatula barbatula (assembly GCF_947034865.1). Classification (NCBI taxonomy): domain Eukaryota; kingdom Metazoa; phylum Chordata; class Actinopteri; order Cypriniformes; family Nemacheilidae; genus Barbatula; species Barbatula barbatula. The sequence continues at coordinate 20,836,113 of NC_136782.1, forward strand.
TTCTTTGCTGAAGGAGATAAAACATTTACAAAACACGCCCTGTAGAGCAGTTTGTCCCTTTAGGGCTACTGTAGAAACAACATGGCCAATTCCATAAAGGGGACCCGCGGTGTATGTAGAAATAGCTCATTCTAAGAAAATAAAAACGTAACGTTTCATTCACATCTGAAGACAAAGTTATGTATATTATATTGCATTTCTGTCAATACTTCCTCAAAAAAATTTACCTTTAAATTATTTTATTATGTGAGAAAAAAGAAAAGGCAGAATGATAGACAAGAAGTGTCGAAAATGGAAAGCGGAACTGGTACACGGTCAATATTCAAAAATAGTGTTTCAGAAAAAAAGACCTAGAATTGGTCGAAACGAACCCCGCGCTAAAAGCTGCCGTGCTTTCGCATTATTTACAGCGGTTATTTAAAACACAGCTATTGTTTCTGCATAATCAAACAACAAAGGAGCAACAAATGCAAATAACATCCAGACACAGAGTGACTAAGAAAATGACACACACAAACAATAGATTAGTCAAACTGTGGCGAGTATGTAGCCTTTAATGGCTTTTATTGTCCGTTCAATGAAGCATTCAAAAGCGCTTTAGAGAGATGCCAGGGTTAAAAGGCATGAAATATGATCGTCAGATAGTGCAGCGGAGACTCATAATGGAGACTGAAGAGTCAAAGCCCTGTGAGCCAAAAATAGGGCAAATATTTAGATTTTCCTATAGCATGAATTACAGTAAAACTGCCTGAGCTGTAATCACGGATCATTTCAATTCTTCCAGTGCTTACACAGCAAGCAAGCAAGCGGTTTGGACCAGCATTTATGGCTGGGTGGGTATTTAGCTGTGATAACTCCATTTGCGTTTTCCACTTTGATGGCCATGTTGAATATGATTAGTGTGTATAGTGTATTATGCTGTGTGAATGTCGAGGCTTCAGCCGCATCTCTGGGTGTACATAATCCATTTCAGCCCTCATTTTATCACCGGTACGGGGGCACCCTGGGAAACTAGGACACGTCGTCACCTCGCCACGCCTGAGTGGTCCATCTACCCCGTTCTCTCTCACAAACAGACACAGACACACACACACACTCATCTTGGCTTCGCTGTGCAGGACGACAGAGTGAGGTATATTGTCTGGGATGGGAGGGGCAATGCTTGCATGTGTGGAGTGCAGCAGGCTGCCATGCTAAAGCAATTCCCCCTTTATCGTGCACAATTGGTCACAGTCTGAGAATGTGCTGTGTGATACTAAAGGCAAGGGAGCGTCTCTGAAGCAATACATGGAAAAAGAGGCCACATAATAAAGATATAAAGGAAAATAATAGGAAAAAAGTAGGGCTGCCAAACGATTAATCGCGATTAATCGCTTCCAGAATAAAACTTTATGTTTATATCATATATTTCTTGTATACTGTGGATATACATTTTGTAATTATAAACACTTATAAATACAAAACTATTATGTACAGTACACAGACAAATCTTATGTAAACACAAACTTTTATTTTGTACGCGATTAATTGTGATTAATCGTTTGACAGCCCTAGAAAAAAGTCTTCTTTAAAAGTCATTATTAAAACCGTGCAACCATGCATGCAAGCTGTCTCATTTCATCACATATTCAATGTTGAACTGATTTTAAAATACATGAAAAACATTAGTATTGTGTTTAATCGTGAATGTGAACTCCAAATCTGCAAACATCACATCTTTGCTATTTTGTCCCAATTAAATTTTCTGTAAATTAAATGCATATAAAAACAACATGTCCATTTGGATCCCAATAGAAGTATTAGCAGTATTTCACAGAAAGAAACAAAAAGGATCAATTTACTTAAAGATATACCTATGAATTCACAAACTGAACTACGTGAAAGATTGAAATCATAATGAAATGAATGGTTCAATCTAACTTTGATGATCTTTCGGTTTTGCATCGATGCAAAGAAGCTTAACAGTAAAAATTACTTAAGATTGTAAGGGACAAAAGTAAAACCAGAATGTTGTATATAATGTACATTGACTAAACTATCTGATAATATTTCTTTGTAGGTTTGTAATCGGACAGGTGTATTAATAGTGCTGTTGAGCAAGTGTGTGTATCATGATTTCAATACTAACTGTAAACACAGTTGTCTGCAAAATAAAAGACTGTGAAAGACCTCATTGCTCAGAAAGGTATATGGATAACGTTTTCACTATGACCTTGCACAGTGTCTTTCAAATTCTGGGTAGTTTAAAGTTACTAATAATCACTATTATCCGTCATTCAACGATTGAACTCGCTGGTTAACCACCAGAGTACGATGCATCGTTTGAGAAACTAACTAGCAACTCACGACAGTTTCCCGAAAACATAGTAACTTTGTGGCACATCTGTCGCTTGAACACACGCTGGTTTAACGACATAGTTGATGACGTCACATAGGTGGTGGAATATTGAACTCAATCATAAGTTTCCTCCTACGTACCTACGCCCAGGGATTCCCCAGGGTCCAAGAGCAACCCAACATAAAAAAACACTTCTTTTGTCTTGACAAACTAAAAGATGTCAAATTGAATTTGTATATTTAGAATGATGGACATTGAATGCACTGCATGTTGCTTGCTTAGTTTGCTTAAAGCTTGATGTATGTAAGTCTACGTGTTATAATGCGATGCTTCTAACCACAGCTGTAGTTCCAACCACGCGACTTTGCGATGCTGCGATTCATCGTTGGAACCATTGTTTCGGGAAACACTTGAATCGTTGAACTATGCTGGAACGTCGGATCTTGCGACCATAGTTGACTAACTATGCTTTTGGTAAAAACACACCCTAGATTGATTCTAGGGTTTCCCTCTATTTCCCCAAAAGACTTACACGACTACTTTGTAATGAAAGCACCAGTTTAAAGATGCTGTTTGCATAGTCACTTGACAACCCTCTCTCGCTCTCTCTTTTCTCTCCATCTCGCTATTCCTTTAATTTCCTAGAATCTAGATATGTGCTGATGCTCAGGTTAAAGTGAAGTGACATAATATGAACATGAATGGTACCGCTTTCTGCTTTCTTTTTTCCTGATGGACATAAATGCTGTGTGGTGGGTTTAATGGAGGGGATGCAGGTCTCTGCCTGCTCAACAAATAAACAGTTCACCAAGGAACACAATACTGTACACACAGCAGTCAACGGGGCAGAAAACTGCCCTCGGGCACACAAAGAAACCCCTTTTACACACACACACAAACTCCACATCCGCAGCGGTTCAGACTGAAGGAAGATCAGGAATGGGCCATGCATGCATCTGTAAATATCATCAGAATCTTATTTCTAAACACACATTTCATTTGACAGGGTCTTACTTTTAACGGTGAGGTACATGCTCTTGCTGATATCGGCTCCCACGTCATTGCTGACCTTACACAAATAAAATCCAGAATCTTCCTCCAGGACGTGTTTTATGAGCAGTGAGCCCTTCTCCAGGAGCTGGATACGAGACCCAGAATTCAAAGCGATGGGCTGGAATTGAGGTACACCAGCACCTACACGAGGAAACAGACAGAACGGATCAGCATAACAACTTCAATATGTTTACTGCTATCTTAAACGTCTGAGTAACCATTTACATTACTTAACATGAGTATGAATGCAGATTACACTGTGTTTACATGCTATGATTTCTCTATTGGATTTAAAGAGAGGTCTGATGTCTGGATTAGGATTAGAGGATACTGAGGGATTCAATGAAGTGAAATAAACCGTAAAATCACACATGGCAGGCAACCTAATCTGCCGACGCTAGGGTTTGTAAGAATAAAAATTAGCCCGATTCTCATTGCTTGATAAAAGAAAAAGACCACCTCCTACTATATAATCTCTGGATGTAATAATCACACTTAAATGTTGAATCTTTAGTAATCTATTGTCATCTCAATAACAACATGCAGATTATTTGGGTGATACTGATTTCAAAACTCCCATGAAGGATAACTAAGTAGAAAATTATATTTTCTATTCATTTAAAAAAAAACATTTACACTTAATTCAAAACCCTTTTCACACAACATGTTTAGATCTATACCAAGAATAAAATCAGTTCCTTTAAACAAATAATGTCTTGTTGAACCAACTTAATAAATTGTCCCACAACAGCACACAGTCAAATAACGTTTGTTTAACAAACCTAATTCAACTTTTCCACACAGAAAGTTAAGACAACCTACCCATTGATCGGCGTATAAACAACACACTGTTGCAATATCGTGTAATATGTACGCCAAACTTCAATTGTGCGTGCATATGACACGCCAATGTTTGCGTGCACCTCGGTGGACAGCAGCCATTTTTAATATTTTATATATACTTTATTGATCCTTTGCAGGAAATTGAAATAGTTACATCAGTCACATTAGTTCTTAACACAGAAACCATCTCTCAGCACATAAAATACCTAATATATAAAAATACAAAAAATGCAATAAATAAATTGTACAATTATTGTGCATTAAATAGCCTTACAGCAACAGGCAAGAATGATTTACGATGCCGTTCAGTCCTACATATTAACGGGATCACTCTACCACTAAAGTTGCGTAAACACCTCTAAAGCATGTAATGGATGCAAGTTATTGTCCATAATAGCTTTTATGCGTCTCAACATTCTTTCTTACGCAAACTTGTCGACCCAGTCCTGTGGGAGGCCAATGATGCAGCTTGCCTTTTTAATCAGTTTGTTCAGTCTCATCCTATCAGATGTACGTGCTTCCAACACATCACACCATAAAAGAGAACACCGGCCGCAACAATCTTGTAAAAGGTGCACGGTAGAGGTGGACAAATATTAAAAGGTCGTAACCTTCTCAAAAAGCACAGCCTACTTTGACCTTTTTTGTTGACAGCTGCCATGTGGCTGGACCAGTCCAATTTACTGTACCCCTGGGTACTTTTCGTCGAAAACCGTGTCCACATCTGTTTCCAAAATGGAGACTGTATTTAGTCTGGGCCTCCTCTTCCTAAAATCAATGACAATTGTGGCATCATTCCACAAAGTCCTTAATTGTACTCCAATATTACTCCTCATTTCCTTCCCTGGTGCATCCCACGACAGCTGAATCATCCCAATATTTCTGAAGAAAACAAGTATCAGAGTTTCAGGTGCAAACTAAACAGGAGACAAAACAGCACCCTGGGGGCCCCAGTACTACACAAAACAGTCTCTGAAACACATTTGTGAAACTGCACATACTGTAATCTAGCAGTTAAAACCTATTCTGCTAGAAACGTACGTGAAGAGGAAACACTGAAATACGTGTCATTTGCACACAAAAATAGGCACAAATTAAATTTGGCGTACGTTTTGCAGGATATTGCAACAGTGTGTGTTATTCATACGCAATTGATGAGAATGGGTTCATACAATAGATGCACTGCATGATGTACGAGTGAATGGAATTTCCAAAATGTCTTGTTTACATTGTTGTGTTTTTGATTCGGTACTCAAGGGGGCCCCCTGGTGGTGCAGAGGCCCTACGCAACATGCGTCCTTCACGTTTAGGAAGGGCTGGCTCTGTCTGCATGTAAAATAAATAAAACATAAATCTCCAACGTAAATTACACTAAAAACTGCCGATAAATCAAATTATTGTCGATGAACGTGTGCAATTATCGTCCCGGTGTAGACAAGCCTTAATGCGGTCTAACGCCAACAATGCCAGCCTACGAAAGCCTTTTACTGTAGTTGCTTCTACATATTAACATATACTAAAGAGACACTTTAGCTTTAATTCACTTTGTAAAAATCATCTCATCTGAGAAAAGGTGCTACCCTCGATCTAAAAAGGGATTAGAGCCGAGCACTCCTTTTCCCAGAATTGCTAACTCTCGTCTCTTTGATCCAAGTCCTGCTGAACTTTTGTTGTGTGTGTGGATTTTCATTTGCGAGCTTTCATCTGCAACACATAACAAGGGCTTCAAATGCTTCAGAAAGAACCAAGGGCAAGTCACCTGTTTGCATTCTAAACCAGTAATCCAACTTCTTTGACCTTGATGAAAACATACAGCACATTCACATTTTCCCTAAACTGCCTTACCAACAAAGCCTAAGTCTACATCAAATATGGCATCCAAAATTACATGACGTTGGTTGTCTTTTTAAATCACATGACAAAATACTGAACGCCAAAAAGTGGTGTTCTACCTTCCTAGTATGTTGATTCAAAAGACATTACACCGTTATAGATCCGCATGAATGACATGAATTAGAATTAAATTTCAGATTCATCGTGTTGTTTTGGACCTCTTGTCTACAGAAGTTATTTGTTATATTATATCAATATTCAATAGTGCATTTGTAAACCCTGGTGTACCTTTCGAGTGGTTCCACACTATAGTGGGGATTGGGTTTCCCTTAGCTGAACAATTCAGAATCACCGACTTCCCGTATATACCGTCCTGGTCTCTTGGCTGCACTTCAAAATGGGGTGGTACTGGAAGGTAAAGGACGTTACTATTAAAAACATGTAAATACCAAATCATCTTTTAAAACAAAGGTTTAAACTCAAACCTTTAACAATGAGCTGGATACTATGCTCGACGGCCGCCGCTTCGTTTCGGGCAATGCAGGTGTAACTACCGTTATGAATTTCGGACAGGTTTGAAATGCGCAATGAGCTCGTGAAGTCTATGTTGTCGATGGTGACGCCTAGGCTGGCATTGATTGGCCGTCCGTCTTTGTGCCAGGTGATAGACATGGGCAGATCTCCGGATATGACCACACAAGGGATAAAGACACGCTGGCCAATAGATGCGCTCTGAGAATCTGAATGTTGGATCAGAGGGGGCACTAAAGGACAGAAAGAAGAGAGAAAAAGATACAGTCACAGCATTACAAATACATTTCTTCTGTGTATACCGTAATTGTGAATAGTTATATAGTCGGCCCTTGATTTAATGGATTTACAATGTGATGATAATCTATGTAGATAAGACTTTTGATTCAACTGAGATTGCAACTACAGTAGTAGGCGTAAGGCTAGTGTCATGCACAGCGGACAGACCATATGTAATCACACATGCACAATTCTGTGTCATTTGCAATAATAAGGCTCCATTCTCAAAGGTAAAATGTTATTAGGGCTCCAAATGTACAGAGTTAACAGAAAACGACGCGTAATGTGAACTAATGAGGGAAGAAACTGAGGAAAGAACGACAAAATGCAGTCGACTATTAAAAGGTTATTTCGTCTCTTAGTAAATTCGGCATAATGCGATCTCCAGGGACTTCGCAAGCTGGTGCTAGTCGGCCTGTCGAGTTTGGGAATCAATGAGTTAAAATAACACTGAAATAAAGCAGCACTTCAGCGCTTATTTAATTCACAACAAAATGGAGATAATGGACTCCAGGGATTCTCTTCGCACGCCTCAGAATTTTAAGCATGAATGAAGCAAATTAGCTAACTCAATCACATCCGGCTTTTTATGACTCTCAACTCACAAAAACACAAGCTTCCTTGATTATTACATAACAACGGGATGACATTCTGCCAATTTAACACAGGGACTTAAAATACCTTTCTAGTTTACAGGTTTATTTTCATTTGTTAAGTTATGTTGTCACTTTGAAATGATCGCAATTGATTCGAGTTAACGTCTTTATAGTGCCTTTAATTGGGTGATGTCCTGCTGTGTATAAAACTGAAATTTTTATTATGGACCTTATATGAACTGACTACACTAAATGTTTTCACTTTTTTTATGCATTTTCCACACCGCAGGACAACAACAAACATTTTTTTTCATTAAAAGAAATGATGAAGTTGCATGACCCGTACACTTTTATTTATTCATTCATATCCATTGTGGTGTTGCACTGTATACTGATATTATTATTATGATTATTAAATTAGTGTTAATATTACACGTAAATCATTCCGTGCCAGTATCTGATTGACACATATTGAGACTTTTTACACCTGGTCACTTCATGCATTTTCTCTGATGGGATGGTTATAGGATCATTAAAGACCAGGTGTAAATGCACTCGGACTTAAATCTGGATCACTCAAACCACTTCAGGTGGTGGTCTGAGACACATTCCAAACATTTATACAGATGTTTCGGAGCTGGAGGTCCATTTACTTTTGCTGAAATCTCGTCTGAAATCCCCTGGAGAATATGGCTCGTGGCACGACAGACGTCACAAGAGCGCAAGATCCCGAGCGCTCTGGAATGAAGGAGAAAGCATCCGATACGCATTTTCCAGACCTTTTTATAGACGCGACTGCCTCCGTAAAACCAAATAAAGCAAAATAAAAGTCCCAGCTCTTTAAGTTCAGTGGAAATAAGGAATAATTAATTACCATTTTGCGCGGGAATAGAGGATCGGTTTTTACATCAGTTTGTCCTAGATGTGGCCAAGTGTTAATGGAATAGTTTTAACCAATCGGATATGGAGCGATATTAGTCTCATTAACTGTTCACGCGTTAAACACGATGTACACTTGCGTAGCCCGTTTCACATGTATACAACCTAATTCACATGCACAAGGTATATGAAGAGTTTATTTCCAAAATGAGAACTCCAAAATCATGTTTTTTATTATGTTATCATTATTACGTTTAAGCGTATCAGCTTGATGTATTTTCTTAGTTATTATGGCTTAAATCAAAACAAACCAACTGCAGTTTGATTGATATTAACAGGAATGTACTTGGAACTTGGAACTTGGAAATTTTAAACTTTAGAAATATTTATGCACAGTTCAATTGTATTTAGCATTTGTGAAACATATTTTATGAGAATATAATTTTTTTAACGCGCTTGAATTGTGTTTTGTGAATATAATTACAGTATATACTTGTTGTTCGCGTGAATTAGGTTTTATGCATGTGAAACTGGCTACGCAAGTGTACATAATGTTTTACGTATAAATAATGAGTCTAAAATCGCTTTATCCTCGGATAGCAATCCGATCAGAGCCTCTGACTCATTTATTGAGCGCAATATCTTATCAATTCTTCTGGCCACAATAACCGTGTAATGAAAATAAAAAATTGTGCCAGGCCTAATATAAACTAAATTTTGAATCATTTTTAAACCAAAAACAAAACAGGATCCCTAAGAGCAAAATAAATTGTCACTAGTGTATTATTGTGGAAGTCTGAAAACGACAGACTTTTATTTTGGTACAAAGCGGTCACATACCTTTCACTGTCACATGGACACTCCTGTGAATTTGTTTATGTGGATCCACCAGCACATAGCACGTGTACTCTCCTTCGTCAGAGTTCTGTACATTTGATAGCTTCAGTGTGCCGTTATTCTCAAAGGCACGTTGGCGATGGTTAAACGGGAGCAGATTGGAATCTTTATACCACTTAATAGAGTAGTAAGGGTAACCGATGACACGACAGTGAATGTACGTGTCTCTCCCAGCAATGGCAGTGACATTTTTCATTGGTCGAATACTGGCAGGACCTGTAATGAGAAATAGAGGTCAATATACAGAACCATCCCAAGTCAAGCCTATGAGGTGATGTGTCCTAAGTACTTTTACAAACTTTATACTTAGCAACTCTATCGCAAAACATTTACAACCCTGAAAGCACAAAAAACACCATTGTTTCGTAGATGGCAAGATATTGCTACACTTTTCCACTGAAAGGACTACATCAGCGAGAAGAACAGGAGCGGTTCTGTCATCATTCATTGGAAACCTATCAAACGTGCC